>NC_057808.1:432145184-432228357 GCF_018294505.1 Triticum aestivum
CCCCGGGAGCGGACGAGAAGGCGCAGGCCCTGACGAATGACGATACTATGCCCACGGCAATAGAGCGCGCACGTCACCCTGAAGTTTGACATACTGAAGCGCGTGCCCGCGGTGTAACGCCCACAATGCGGTTATATCTCCCACGTGTCGATGCACGACTTAGAGGCATAACCGCATAGTGGTTTTGTCGCAAGAAGGGTCATCTTCACACAATCCCATGTAATAAACAAGAATGGGATAAAGAGTTGGCTTACAATCGCCACTTCACACAATACATGAATATAAATCATACATCATCCAAATACAAACATATAGACTGACTACGGTCAAAATCCAGATGAAAATAAGATAACCCCAAATGCTAGATCCCCGATCGTCTCAACTGGGCTCCACTACTGATCATCAGGAAAAGACACATAGTAACGACCACGTTCCTCGTCGAACTTCCACTTGAGATCGACCCCATCGTCTGCACCGGCATCGTCGGCACCTGCAACTGTTTTGGTAGAATCTGTGAGTCACGAGGACTCAGCAATCTC
Source organism: Triticum aestivum (assembly GCF_018294505.1). Taxonomy (NCBI): domain Eukaryota; kingdom Viridiplantae; phylum Streptophyta; class Magnoliopsida; order Poales; family Poaceae; genus Triticum; species Triticum aestivum. Next base: position 432,145,724 of record NC_057808.1, read on the forward strand.
ACACCCGCGAGATCAAGACTATTTAAGCTTATAGGAAAGGGAGGTGTAATGAGGTGGAGCTGCAGCGGCAATAAGCATAATGGTGGCTAACATACGCAAGAGAGAGCGAGAAGAGAAGCAACGGAGCGGTCGTCATCTAGCAATGACCAAGAAGTGATCCTGAACACCTACTTACGTCATACATAACACAGACCGTGTTCACTTCCCGGACTCCGCCGAGAAGAGACCATCACGGCTACACACGCAGTTGATGTATTTTAATTGGGGTCAAGTGACAAGTTCTTTACAACCGGACATTAACAAATTCCCATCTGCCTCATAACCGCGGGCACGGCTTTCGAAAGATAATACCCTGCAGGGGTGTCCCAACTTAGCCCATCATAAGCTCTCACGGTCAACGAAGGATAAACCTTCTCCCGGAAAGACCCGATCAGTCTCGGAATCCCGGTTTACAAGACATCTCGACAATGGTAAAACAAGACCAGCAAAGCCGCCCGAATGTGCCGACAAATCCCGATAGGAGCTGCACATGTCTCGTTCTCAGGGCACACCGGATTGTCCAAGCTTCCGATAGGCCAGACCAGAGTTGCCCCTGGTGGCCACCGGCGACTGACAGTTTGGACCAATACTCAGAGGAGCACTGGCCCGGGGGTTTAAAATAAAGATGACCCTCGGGCTCTAGAAAACCCGGGGGAAAAAGGCATAGGTCGCAAATGGTAAAACCAAGGTTGGGCCTTGCTGGAGCAGTTTTATTCAAGGCGAACTGTCAAGGGGGTCCCATAAATCACCCGACCGCGTAAGGAACGCAAACTCAAGCAACATAATACCGGTATGACAGTAACTAGGGCGGCAAGAGTGGAACAAAACACCAGGCATAAGGCCGAGCCTTCCACCCTTTACCAAAATATATAGATGCATTAATATAATAAGAGATATTGTGATATCCCAACATATCCATGTTCCAACATGGAACAAACTTCAACTTCACCTGCAACTAGCAACGCTATAAGAAGGGCTGAGCAAAAGGGGTAACTTAGCCAAACAACGGTTTGCTAGGAAAGGATGGTTAGAGGCTGACATGGCAATATGGGAGGCATGATATAACAAGTGATAGGTAGCGCAGCATGGCAATAGAGCGAACAACTAGCAAAGCAAAGATAGAAGTGATTTCGAGGGGTGGTCATCTTGCCTGCAAGGTTCTCAGAGTTGTCGAAAGCTTGATCCTCGTAAGCGTACTCAACAGGTTCCTCGTTCACGAACTTGTCTCCCGGCTCTACCCAAGACAAGAACACAAGCAAGGGAACCACAATCAATCACGAGAAATGCACAAGCAACATGATGCAAAACATGTATGATATGCGAGATATGATATGCGATGCATATGCGTGCTCCGGAAGGAAAATGATGAACAAGGAAGTAACTTGGCAAACCAAGCATGCCACTGGAAATATGAGATGATTTCGGTCGAAATCGATATAAAGATCACCGGAAACGGATGCACGGTTTGCAAATGGCAATCAAGACAAGAATGACACGAATCTGCGATTGACAGCATGATAGCGCTTAAAATGCAACAAGCAACAATGCTACAGCACTGCAACATAGCAAAAAAGCATATGGCAGTAGTCTACAGGAGATGCTTGACAAAAGATGAACACTGAGCTACGGCTAGATCACAACATATCAAGCTCAAACAAGCATGGCAAAAGTGCAAAAGATAACAGGATCACAGACTTGGTGAAAAACTGGACATGGCAGAAAACAGCATCAGGTAGCAATGTTCAGAGCATGAAATCAACATGCTACAGGAACTTAACATAGCAAAACAAGCCATGGCAGTGTTCTACTACAAGCACATGACAAAAGTTCCTTACTAACCATAAGCCAAAAAGGATCAGAAGATATGATGGCAAGCATGTAAACATAGCAAGTTTCGTTATCAGGTTTCAGACTTGGCAGAAAACAGAGCATGGCAGACATAATAATATGTAGGCCTTTTTGTGAGCTTTATGCACTCACTACACAGCAACGCATGACAAACCAAGCACACCTACAGCAAGATGGCATGTTTATGAAGCTATCCATGGCAAGAACACAAGCATAACATGTATGGATCAACTACAACAAGCTTGGCAAAATTGCATATCATGTTAAGAATATGCCAGAAATATTTTATAGCAAAAGTAGAGCAAGATTGAGTCATGCTATGGCACCCCATAATTGAAAACAATTGCAGGAATGGATTAACTACAACTATAGCTACAAAACATCCTTAATGAACATCTCCAAAATATGCATGGATCTCTCTGTAGCATCAAGTTTACATGGCAACAAAATAACAGCAGACGAGGACTTAGAGAAATCACCAAGTCCCTGAAATCAGAAACATTACGGAGCCTACTTTGCATGCTTGCGCTTGTCACCACAGAGATCACAAAAATAGATGGACTACACCACTGGAAACATGGCATGGCATACTTCAAAACATATGTAGAGCTCATGCTCATAAGATGCACAGATTAAATGATACAAAAATGACAAATCTCCAAGTTCTGATAAGAACCAGAGAATAACAGCAACTAGCCCTTTTCCAACAGAGGTTTGGGCATCAAGATTACCTCTAATGAATATGGTGCAATTGAACAAAATGTAGAGCATCACGATACGAACTATTTGACATATTACACGTGCAAATCAAAGTTACATGCAAGGAGTTATGGCATCACGAACATGGCGAGATGCTGTAAAAATTGCAGGACTTAGAAAAAATAGAGGGGGCTCGGGGGAAAAGTCAACGCCGGTTATACCGATCGGATCTGACGATGCTCGTGCTCGCCCTCGTCGGCGGCGATGGAGGGAAGGCGAGGCGCGGCCAGAGGAGAGGAGGAGGGAGGCCGACGGGCGCGGGGGAGAGGCGGCGCCGGCGGAGGCGGTGCGGGCCGGCGACGAGGAGGCGTGGACGACGGTGAGTGGCGGCGGAGCACGGCGGGCGGCGGGCGGCCGTGGCGGCGCCGGCGACCGGGCGCGGCGGCGGCGCGGGCCAGGTGCGGCGGCGCGCACGGGAGGCGGGCGGCGGCGGGCGCGCGGGCCGCGCTGGCCAGCTGCGGGCCGGGCGAGCCGCGGCGGCGGACGAGAGCGACGGCGACACGTGGCGGCGGCGGTGCAGGAATTTCGTCCGGCGCCGGACGGACGTGTCCGGCGCGCGGAGGGACGAAGCTAGGGTTTAGACTGCGATTCGTATACAGGAGGTCTCACATATTTATAGGTAGAGGGAGCTAGGAGGCTCCAAATGAGGTGCGGTTTTCGCCCACACGATCGTGATCGAACGACCTAGAGCATGGAAGAGAGTTTGGTGGGTTTTGGGCTGGTTTTAGAGGGGGGGTTTTGCTGGACACTGAAATGGACTTGACGGATGCCCGGTTTAGCCGTTGGAGTACCAAACGACCTCCAAATGGAACGAAACTTGACAAGCCTTGGTCCATTCCAGAAAGTTTGACACCCGCACACGAGAGAAAACAAGAGGGGTGCACCGGAGGAGATAGGAGCGCCGGATTGGAAAACGGACAACGGGGAAAATGCTCGGATGCAAGAGACGAAGACGTATGCAAATGCAACGCACATGATGACATGGATATGAAATGCATGACATGACAAAATACAAAACGAAAGACAAAACCCGACAACGGAGGAAAAATCATAACACATAGCCGGAAATGGCAAGAGTCGGAGTTACAAATATGGCAAGTTACATCCGAGGTGTTACACGCGGCCTCGTCGGCGTCGCCGTCGAGGAGGAAGGCACCCAGGAAGTCCCCACCGTGGAACCACGCCGAGTCAGGGAGCACCCTGTAGCGCCGCGTCAGGGGATCGCATATGACGAGGCGTTGCCACGCTGCGTCGAGGAGGAGGAGGAGGAAGCCGCTCCGGCTGTCGAGGAGCTCCGAGCAACAATCACTATATTGCCCCCGTGGGAGGAGTCGAGCGCGAACTTCCGAGTGGCGACGGGGCGCGCCCACGGCGAGGAGGAGGGGAGGAAGACGGGGTTACAGCCAGGCGGACGCGGATGCTGGTAGCGCCCATCGACGCGGTAGTGGCCGGCAACGCAGGCAGACGACGCGCCGTGGGGAGAGCCGAACCTGCGGAGGACGCGGCCGTCGTCGCCCGCGGTTACGCGGCGCCAGCGCCTGCAGGCGCACGCGGCGCGGACGAGGTGGAGATGCGAGGGGAGGCGCAGGAACACCCGCTCGAGAAGATCGTCGTGGATGGCGTCAATCGCGGTCGGCGGCGCCGCTTTCCTCCGGGAATTCTTGCGGCGGCCGCCCCCCATGGCGACACGGCGAAAGATCTGTGCGTAACTTTGGGTTTGGGTTGAGATCCAAGAGAGTCGGTCAAATCCAACTAATCATGCATGCATGCATGCATGACCTCTTCTCAGAACTCTCACACGGTACAATATCTCCATCTTTGTGAGCTTATGTAGTTCACGCACACGCACACGCACTCCATCCCTGGTATAAGAGTACCCGAAGCATGGGCATCGGAAGATGGGATTTGGATTCGGCCGCTCGCCTCCCCGCTATTAATTTCTTTGACCGAATATTGTTGCCTCGTTTTTACGAAGTCATCGTAGGCATCTCATCATCGACGGGAACATCTCCTCCCACTGAATGCGCATCACCGGAAATCCTGAAATAAATTTAGAAATAAATGTGAGCATCAGAATTAAAACTTTGATAGGCTGGGGATATCACAGTCCCTCTAACCATCCAACCACAGGTTGGTTCGCATATTGTGCCTCGTTTGGTCATTGAAATTCCTCCCACGCAAAAGTCTCTCATGTGAACCAATAAGTGGGTAATTTGCACGAATGTCTTCTCGTGTGAAAATGGGGCAACACGAGAAGGATTACAAGCGCCGAGAGAATTATTCACAAAAGCAAAATACGGTTTTTGATTACCAAAGTGCTCCCCTCGAGGAGTAAAACTAACATAGCGAACCTTTAAGGCTTCGTTTGGTTCATAGAAATTTTATAGGAATTGTAAAGGATGAAAACTTTATAGAAAAAAAATCTTTGAAGCCCTCTGGTTTGTAGGAATGGATTTTTATTTCTATGCAAGATACTTCCTCCTTTTCGGTTTATTGGGCTCATCTCATTTTCTTGGTTTTTCTATATTACAAGTCTTAGGCTAGTCATAGTGGGGAGTAACTTAGATTAGTGTCATGCATATGAGACTAGTCTAAGTTACTATCTTCATAATGCAAAGTAACATAATGGTAGTATCATAGATGGCTTCATTTATTAGCTCGTAGACTCATCTTGTCTTAGAAAGCGCTATGTTATAATAACATATTATGTTACCACCTCTCATTAATTACTTGCCACATAAGCAGAATTTTCTTGAAGTGCGCTATGTTACTTTGCATTTCAAGGCCCAGTCCACTGTTCAAGTTGCTTACTAGTGTAGCATAGAGTTCTAGGTGGAAGTTTAACTTAACAGTCTCCACTGTAGTACCGGTATATAAAACAGTATTTTGGAACCAAAGGCGAATTTTGTGTGCCTCTGGGATCTGGTGGGGGATTGCTGGAATTTTGTCTATTTTGGGCCTAGCCCAATAGCAGTTTCAGAAATTCCTAATAAATCTTAGGGAGCCACGCAGCCCATTCGTGCAAAGCAAGAGGTGGAACTAAAGTTTAGTCTCACATTGCTATTTTAGAGGGAGTTGGACCTCTTTATAAGGGAGGCTCTTTCTCCACATGTATGAGGATGAGAACAAGAGGGACATCCACGCGCGCTCCTCCTCCGCCGCCCGCCTCGACGCGCCGCGCCGCGCCGCGGGAATGAGCCGAGCCGATGTCTAAATTTTTGCCACGCACTACGGGTATACGAAAGGCCACTCGGGAGGTGGAAAGTTTTTGCTGTAGTGGATATTGAATACGAACGCTGCACCCTTCGGCTGCTGCCTGTTCGTTTCGTCTCCCGCGTTCCCTTCAGCTCTCGGCGCAGCCTCTCGCCTCCTTCTCTTGCGCCTATAAAAGGGAGGTCGCTCCTCTCAGAGAGATGCACCAGAACTTCTTCCTCTCGCCACCGGTTCCAATCTCTGAGCTGCGGATGTCTTCCTCATCCCGGCTTGCGGCGTGCACCACGAGTCGGGACAGTAGGCCTCCGAAACCGCATCTCTTCGAGTCCTGTATGGGAGAAGGGTGATAAGGTTTTTGGGGAGCGCTCAGCGCGACTACTGATTTCTTCGTCACGGACGCCCCGGACTCCGACGACTACTTCCCCGACGACGAATTCTTCCCCGACGTCGACAACCTCCTCGACGACATGGCTGGCGAGGACACCGACCCCAAGTCCAGTGCAACTGCTGCTGCTGTCCCGTATGTGTTCTTCTCCTTTCTGTTCGAGGTCCTGCCACAGTTCCTTGTTCTGTTGTTTGCCCTATATATGTTAGGTTCTACTTCATATATGAAACTTGTCCTACTGTCTGCTCTAGATAAACTTGGTTACAGTTCATATATGCAGATGTTATTTACCTTCTCTCTGTCGGATCGCATGACTAGTTTTATCACTGTTATATTAGTCATGCTTTATCTAATATTTCTGTTAATAAAATCATTTGGTAAATTGCTCATATTTCCAACACGTAGGACACGGTCCCATCCCGGACCACATTTTCTTTTTCTTTATTCATTCTTTCTTTCTCTCTCTTTATTTTCACCAATCACGTGCAAGTGACCGGACATATGAGTAAGAAAATGAGGATTGTGGTTGCGCGGATGGACAAATAGGGGATCAAAATGAACACGCCCGGTCACGCGCGTTTGGGGATGTTTAAGGGGTCGAATTAGAGGTATGTGGTTGTAGATGCTCTAAGAGCCTGGGAAAAGGCGACGTTGAGAGCATCCAGTGGATCACGGACGACGCTTGATTAAGTCTTAATCGACTGAGATTTAGCAATCCCGTTCACGGAAAGAAAGAGATGAGTAGTTGTCGGAGACTGGAGTGGTCATTTTCGAGCGCCCTGGTCGGGATGTAATGTAACCCGGCTAGTTAGTTAGGTTTTTTTTAAGTACAGTTAGTTAGGTTGTTAATCAATGTGATCTCGTCCGTTCGTTCGTTCGCCTCTCGCCATCTCAGCGACAAACAGGGAGTTGGTTGCAGAAATGCTGCGGCCCTGCCTGTACCAGGAGTGAGACATCACCACAAATTGAGCGGTACGTATAGCTCAGCTCAGCATCTGCATCTTTCTTTCTGTACAACGACACAAAAAAACACATTTCTCGTGGGAAAATTTATCTTTCGTCACGAGAGAGGACTCCATAGTCCTCTGCTTCGTGAGACCCATGTACTACTACTACGCTTCATCTGCGGCAACGCCGCCGTACGTCGTTCCTCCGTTTGTTTGCTCCCCGGCGGCGGCGGGGGGATAGGCTAGTAGACGGCGTGGCGGCACATGGGGCAGTGGGGCTTCCACAGGAGCCAGCTGTCGATGCACGCCAGGTGGAACACGTGGCCGCACGCCGGCAGCCTCCTGGAGCTCTCGCCGGCCTGGAACTCCTGAGCAGGACAAGAACATTATCCCGTCAGCTAATCAATGGCACGCACATTGGCGCTATACTATCACTAGCTCGGACGAGAAGCTAGCTGTAGCACTGACATGGAGGCAGATGGGGCAGGTGGTGTGCTGCCCCGCGCCCGCGGTCTCCTTGGTGAGCACCGTCGCCGGGAGGCTCTCGACGGCGGCCCTCCGCGCGGCCGTCACCGGGCCGGAGCTCGGCTCGAAGAGGTCGCCTCGCGACGAGTGGTGCTGCTGCAGCGCCTCGATCTGGCTGTCCAGCGCGCCGCTTATGGCCGGGAACACCGAGCCGCGCAGGAGGCGGCCGGCCGCCACGCTCCGGAGCACCAGCCGCTGCAAAATGAAACTCCATAAATTAATTGTTAATGTTGATCAATGGCGATCCAATCTCCAACATGGCGACCAGCGAAGCGTACCGTGCGTTTGATGCGCTCGTCCATGGAGCAGTCGCCGCAGGTCCATATCCTGAGGAGGGAGTCGGCGAGCTCCACGGAAACGAGGGCGCCGGTGACCGCCCCGACCACCACGCCCTGCAGCAGTCCGTCCTCGTTAACGAAGCCCCACAGGAGGCCGAGCATGCCGCCGATCACCGTACCGGCTGCACACAAATGCACCTCGGTTAATCAATCGCCATAAGATCGTCTAATTATGGCGCAAAAATAAGACAGAGAAGAATGTAACATGATGTGCGGCCGCACGTACCTGCGCCGAAGGCGGCCACAACGAGCGAGCGCGCCAGCCCGCCGGCTGCTCTGGTGGCCACGTCGAGCATGTTGCTGCTACGTTCACGTACGAAGGACCGGAGCCTAAGGAGTTTGTGACGGACGTATTGCGATGGTCGTCGATGGAGATCGAGCACGCACGTACGTAGCTATCGACACGGAGGCGGAATGGAGGAGAAGATAGAGGACGCGTGCACATATATATGCGGAGGGCCTGCGGCGTGCAGTAACACGCGACAGCGGGATGTCGTTGCTCCGGGCGCTCCCCGTCGACGTCGAGGGCGGGCGAGGCGGCCCCAAGCAAGCACGAATGGAGTTAAGAGGGCATCTGATCTGAGGGTACCGAAGCAAGCAAGCGCGACGGCACAGGGAGGGCACCGGGCGGACGAGGGGTACAGGAGAGGACCTCTCCCCGTCGCTGGGGGTTGGGGGCGTTGGTTGCGCTTTTCCCCGCCCGGCCGGGACCGGGACCGCGCCGCATGCATGCATGCACGGATGGGATTTGCTTTGCCGATTGGTATACGTCGATTAGAGTGACGATGCACAGAGAATCAAAGAAGCGGTTGATGCGCACGACCTGTGCTCTCATGTAGTACCTTGCACCCAACTGTGTACGTCCAAATTGGAGTTCGAGCGATCGCCGGCCAGACGACAGCAACTTGTCGCCGCCCCGGCCGCTCCGCGTCTACGTCGGGGACCGGCGAGGCGAGCCGTTCCTATGTACGGATGGATGGAGCTTGGAGGAGGCAGGCATGATCAGCCAAGGCAGGCCGGTGCTCATTAATGAGCGGGCACCGGGACAAGGGACCTCCTGTCTGCCCGACTGATATATTGATATGTATCGCCTGTTGCGATTTTTTTTTCTTTGAGTCTCGCTTTAAGCGAGACGATAGCTTGCTCTAGCTGAAGGAATTTTGCTGTCGCCTACGAATCAGGCCAGCCCATCGCGCGTACATTAAAGGAAAAAGAAGGAGATGGCCAACGCAGCTAACCACTCCACCCGCTTCTGGTTAGTGGTGAGAAGTAGGATCGCGGCCAACTAAAGGCGACCGAGCCGGTCTTCTTCATTTTTTTTCTTTCTTTTTTCATTTCCTTTTGTTTCATTTCTTTTTCATTCTCTGATTTTTTTTCATTCTTTCTTTTTTCTTCTCTGATTTGTTTCATTCTTTTTCGTTCCCTTTTGTTTCATTTCTTTTTTCTGCTCGTTTTCTTTTGTTTCATTTCTTTTTTCTTCTCCGTTTTTTCATTCTTTTCTTTTTCCTTCTATACATTCTTTGTTTCTTTTTTTTGGGGGGGGGGGGGGGGGAAGGGGGGTCTTTGTTTCTTTTTGTTTTTCATTCTACATTCTTATATACGTGATTAACATTTTTTAAATACTTGTTCAATACTTTTTTCAAATACTTGTTTAATATTTTTTCAAATATTATGAAGAGTGTTTTTTGTAATATATACATTTATAATATTTTTAAAGTATAAACAAAAGTACAAAAATAAAACTAAAAAATAAAACATAAAAAAGAACATGAAAAGGAGGTTGTGGCCTCCCGCACTCGTGGGCCGGCCCAGCTCGCTCGCTCCTTCAGCCAGTCCGAAGCCAGACTGTCGTGGAATTGTCACGGCAGATGTCCTAGTGAAAGGACTTAATCGTGGAGCCATCGCAACTAGGAAGCTTAAAGGGGTTAAAACGGGACAAAGGACACGAGGGTTTATACTGGTTCAGCCCCTTGCGGTGACGGTAAAGGCCTATCCAGTTTGAGGTGGTATTGTTTGTGTTTCGATTACTAGGGAGCGAATCCGCTTGACCTAGCTTTCGATCTGATGTTCCTTGCCCTGAACCGCCGTCGGGTCGTCCCTTTATATACAGAGGTCGATGCCCAGCGGCTCACGGAGTCCCGGCCGGCTCATAAACAGTGTCCGGCTCGGTCTCTAACTATCCCTGCCTTACAATACAAGTTATGTACATATGGCGGTTTATCTCTACGGGGCTTGAGTCGCCTTTGGGCCTTGGGCCCTTAACTGAACCGCCATCTTCCAGAGCTGTCTTGGGCTTCATGAATCGCCATAGGTATAACCCGGCCCCTCCTGGGTGGGTCATACCTAATAGTTATCCCCAACATTAGGCCCCAGATTGATTTGAAGCGGTTCATGTCAATCTTCAACACTTATAGAAAACCTTCTGCTCTTCATTGTGTGAGAATTTGTAACCCGCCATGACGTCATCTTCTGGATTTGTGATAACCTGCCATGACGTCATCTGCCATTACTTCACACTTTATCCAACGTATCTCCACGGATCCTTATCTTAATGACCATCCCGAGAATCGAGATGTCCTGATAGCTGGATAACCATATTTTCGGCCTCCTCGTTTTTCGCGCCCAATTAAGAGTCTTTCCTTATAAATAGGCATGATCGGTCTTTCCTCATTCTCCCCCTTTCTAGCGTTTTCTTCCTCTCGCAACCCTTCTGCCGCTCGAGCTCCGCCGCCGCCGCAGAGCACCTCGTCTTCCTCAACCTCGGCCGCTGCATCAACCTGAGTCGATCCAGAGAACGGCGGCGATCCTCCGCAGTAGATCTGCAGCTGTAAGTTTCTGCCTTCCCATACCTCAGATCCACATTAGGGTTTGCGAGTTTCTCTATGTTCTTCGTAGTTCATCGTAGTTCATCTTCCAGGCTGTACCGCGAGCTTCTTTGATCTGAAAACGGTGTTCAACCAATGCGGTAGTTGTTTTATTTCTACTTTTGATATTAGTAGATCCCTTTTCCTGGAAGAAAAATCTTGTGAAAGCTCATGAACTCATCTGTACTGGTTTTTAGGTCTAGATTTATTTTTCTTTTCCTGGACAGTCGTTGATCCAAAATAATAGCTGCAGCCTGTGAAACTTGTTTGTGTAACACTTAGGCAAAAACTGCATTTGTTAGATCCACCTAGCCATGGCGGCTCTTACCACCGGCTTAAAATTGCAATGCTCAATTGATAACCTTAACCACTCGTGGCGGTTTTAGATAACTTGACTGCTCCCGGCACTTATGGCGGCTTAAATAACTTGACATAATTTAGCCATATACCATTAGGCCCCTTTATAAGCCGCCATCTTGAATATGTACTGTAATGTTTTTCCTCCGGCTTAAATTTGAACCGGTAATTCCACTCTTTGTTAGGCTTCCTTCTTCACGATGCCGCCCAAAACTAGCACTTCATGCAACTGGGTCCCATCCATCGTCACTGATAGCACACTTGACGATTTTGTGAAAATCGGCTATCTGCCAAAGAAGGAAGTCATGTCATACCGTGCGCCTGATCCAACCGAGGAAAAGCCTCAGCCCAAAGAGGGGAAGTCGTCGTCTTTACTGACCACATGAACCGGGGCTTTTCACCACCCGACTAAAAATTCTTCAAAGACGTCCTACACTTTTTTGACCTCCGTCCTCAAGACATCGGACCCAACTCCGTGTCTAATATTTGCAACTTTCAAGTGTTCTGTGAGGTGTATCTTGGAGAAGAACCCAGCTTGCTACTCTTCAAAGAGTTATTTTATTTGAACCGCCAGAATGAATGTGCCAACGGGCCTAGCTTGGAGCTTGGCGGGGTCTCAATCCAACGACGGAGAGACGCCATTTTTCCTTATGCGAACCCACCAAGTCACCCCAAAGATTGGAACCAGACATGGTTCTATTGCCAAGACACTTCTCCGGCTGATGAGAACCCTCTGCCCGGCTTTCGCGCCCTGCGCCTCGAGTCTAATCATCCTCTTCCAGACAAGTTGTCCGCTGCTAATCGCCAGAAACTCGCCCCCACCATGGCTAAAATCAAGGCTCTTTTGGGGAATGGTTTAAGTGGTATCGACTTGGTCCGGGTTTGGCTTGCCTGGCGGATCATTCCATTGAGCCGTCGTTCTGGTTTGATGTGTACTTTTATGGGCGAGAAGAATGATCCTCTGCGGCACAACCCTGATAATTTACCTGACAACGTCATCGATGATATGACAAAGTCGCTCTTGAATGAAAGCCTAGCAGACTGCGGCAAGGTGGGCTTAAGCCCTTTCTGCAAAGCTAACCCGGCTCCAGCGGTAAGCCGCCAAACTGAGTATTTTTACCTTCATCCTTGATGTTTTTGTCTTTACTCAAACTTTGCTGATTTTCACAGGCTAATGACAAATTTTGGAAGACAAAGTACGATCATGAAGCTGTAAAGAGAGCCAGGAAGGCCAAGAGAGCCGCCAGAAAAACTGCTGCCAAGAAGAAAGGAAATAAGACCAGCGCCTTTGTTTTGCTTTGACTAGAAGATACCTCTGAGTCGGAGGTAGCTCTTGATTCTCTAGGCTCCTTTTTTAACCATCTTATTGACACTGATTATCATCAGGAGGACACAGGAATGAGTCACGGAGTGGGTGAAGAGGTAACTATTATTTCCTCCGACTCTGAGCCTTTGCCAAGACGGAAAATTCGAAGAGTAACCCGGAAAATAAGATTTTCACATCCTTTAGCTTATCATGATCCTCAATTTCTTTTGAAGCGACAGATTCATGAGAACCGGAGGCAGACCCGGACCAGCAAGGACGCGGAACTCTCCTCCGGCTTACCAAATACACCAAGGAAGCGCCGGAACAAGGTAACCTCCGACTTAACTCCTTTTCATCCTTTGGCGGGTCTCACTCGTCAACCACTCAACTCTTCTGACTCGAATTATCAGGAAACTTCACCTTCCTCTGGCGACTCACTCCAGTCCAACATGTCGGCTTTTAAAACCGCTCCAGGGTAATGATGATTTACTTATCCTGTATTCATTTCAATTCTTTATGTTTGTACTAATTTTTTGATCTTTATACAGCGGAAAAGCAAAGCCCAGCAAGAGGGTGAATAAAAACAGCCGGCCGAAGAGCCAACCTTCAAAGAGCCGGAACTTTAGATGGTCGCGCCTGAGGCCTCTGTTCCTGAGACGCCGCTTGAATCGGTGCATGATACGCCAACATCAACTACTGACCCGCCTGCTGATCAAGCCGCCGATGGCTCTAAAAACCCTGAAGCCTCTAGCCCGGCCAGGACAGACGACCCACAAGATGCTGATGTTGAAATCACCAAGACTGGCTACACTGAGCCGGGGAGACCTACTGTGCTAGCCAAGTGTTCTGCCAAAGAGGAGCACCTGGAGCCGTAAGGTCAGATTTGACATTGTTGATTATACTCACATGAGCATTGGGGAAATTTTTTCTGGCTATCTTAGCCAAGTGCACAGCAGTCGTGACCTCGAAGTTGATATGGTGAAGCAAATGCACCAGAAATTTGAGGTATAAACTCTTCTCTTCACAGAATTATCCTTACTATGCCAGCCCCCAAGTCTATTGCTTATGATGAATATGCTGTAGACTTAGAACAGACGTATAAGCATTAGTAATATCCTTTGGTCAAACCTGTAAAAATCTGGCTTACTCTGTAGTCCCCAAGGGCCGGTTTAACCAACTTGAATGAGCCGGTCCTTCACATGCTTGTGTAGAATGTAGTACTTGTGTAGATTGAACAGCAATATGCATTAGCCCCCAAGTGCCAAGTACTCTTGCTTGCAAAATGCTTGGGACTTACTCTCATGAACCGCCATTTAGATAAAGGGATAATTAGATTTATGCCCCTAGTTGTGTCCCACTCGTCTGTTTTACCCCTAATTCCCAAAAGTCACCGGTTCTGTCCAAATCACTTTGCTCCTCTTATGCTTTTGCCCTTTGACCATTTGACCGTCAGTTTGAAAACTTAATAACTAATTCATACTAAATAAGAAAAATGCAAATAAGATACCAAAATGTTCAGAAAAACATCACCTATATGTCAGTGTCATTTGCATTCATGAAAAAAGTGTTGGAAAGTGCCCATCCGAGCTTTAGCTCTTATGCTACCACCATGAATAGTAAAATCTAAAAAAGTTCAAAAAATTTCAAAAATAATTTGGTGGCAAAGAATGACAAATGTTTTGAGTGCCTGCCAAGTTTCATCAGGGAATAACATTCGTGGGTGCCGCGGCAAAAAAACAATCAGCACTCCAAAATAGATTTTTTTTGCCACGACTTCCACGAATGTCGTTCCCTAATGAAACTTGGCAAGCACTTAGAACACTTGTCGTTCTTCGCCACCATATTTTTTTGATTTTTTTGATTTTTTTTAGAGTTTAATATTCACGGTGGTATCAAAAGAGCTAAAACTCGGATGTGCACTTTCCAACACTTTTTTCATGAATGCAAATGACACTGACATATAGGTGATGTTTTTCTGAACATTTTGGTATCTTATTTGCATTTTTTTGATTTTGTATGAATTAGTTATGAAGTTTTCAATCTGACGGTCAAACGGTCAAAGGGCAAAAGCATAAGAGGATCAAAGTGACTTGGACAGAACCGGTGACTTTTGGGAATTAGGGGTAAAACAGACGAGTGGGACACAACTAGGGGCATAAATCTAATTATCCCTTAGATAAAACCTTCATTAGACATCAGCCCCCAAGTGCCAAGTGTTGTTGCTTGCAAAAGGCTTGGGACTTAATATTGTATGTTAATATTCATGATTTTTTACCCAGTATTTGTACACGCCACCACTACTCAACTTCAATCAGAACTGTCTGAATTGAAGAACCATCTGGAGGCTCAGGAGACTGAAACTCAAAAGGCCAATTCCAAATTTGAATTCAGTGTGGCTGAACATGAGAAGTTGAAATCCGAGTTTGAGGTTGAGAAGAAGGCCTGGGCTGAAGAAAAAATTGCTTTAACCCAACGAGCTGAAACAGCAGAAACGGCTCTTGAAGAGGTGACTACTGAATTGTCCGGCTTAAAACGCCATGTATCTCAGATTGTCTCAGCAATCTTTGGTAAGTCGCCCTGCAAGTGTCAAATATTGAATCTTTCTAGTGATCATATAAATTGTCATTAACTCACCTGATATTGCTATGCAGGCCCCAGGAGCTCCAACCTCAACCAGGACATGCTGGTGAAGCTGAAGGCGGTTTACACGCTCGTGGAACAACTTTATACTGGATCTCAGCGTGCCTTGGCCACAGTTTCCCTGTCAAACGAAGTCCCCACACTCCTGGTGGATGTGCTAAAGCGGCTTTCTGTGCTGCCCCAGCGGTTCAATGAATTAAGGCGATCGTCTGCAAGAGCCGGAGCCCTGGCTGCTTTAAGCCGGACCAAGGCGTGGCTACCGGAGTTAGACCCGGCCGACATCGCCATTGGATATCCAAACCTTAAGGAGGATGGCACATCATTTGAACAGGAGGACTTCACCGCTTGTGTGAAGGAAATACGCCCTGTGGCCACCCGGATTGCTGATGAGGCGGATCTCACCAGGTACCAGCCGGGTTATGACGCGGAAAATCGGAGGATTCCAACGCCGCATTATAAAGTGACCAGCCTGATCCCTCCAATCCGTAAGCATACCTTTGCCCCTGAAGTTGACCCGGCCGGACTAATTGATGATGAAGCTGAATTTGAAGCTTTGAATGGCATTGACTGGTCATCATCAACCTTCCAGGACAGGGAACAAGACGGAGGAGCAGAAAGGGTTGATCCGGAAGCTTCAGGCCAACAAGAGAATTGACCCGCCGGGCGGCTCATATTTGTACCTTGCTGGAAAACAATTTAATCATTTTGACTCAGCGAGTCATGTAATAGGGTAGACATGACTTTGCTTTGTCGTGCCATCATGCACGTTTTGGTGCTCAACACTGTTAAGCCGCCGTCTTATACTCTCCCCTTTTTAAACTTATCATCTGTTTTCTTTATGCATAAGAAAGTCTTTGAACTGTGATGCACACAGAAATAGATCACAAGAACCCTTGGCGGCTTACCGCAGGGCGGGTCATAATATCTTACATACAACCATTGATATTGAAAGAAGAGACACAGATAAGCCTGTTATGAATTATAGCTTTGAAACACAACTATAATATCATACCTATGATTTTGAATTTGCATTGTCGGTTCATGTGACCTGAACAGTAAAGTTGATAACCCAATCCTTTAGAAGCCAACACTTCCACATGTATGATGATTGTCATATGCTGGCGACTTATCGTCCAAAACCAAGCCGGGTTAAATTTAAACCACACTTATACTTAGATCTGGACAAAAGCCTCAAGACAAAAACAAAGATTGGTTGCAAAAAAACTTAAAAAATAGAAAGAAAAATTTGAGGCTTCTGATTCGAATACGATCAGTAAACCGGACCAAAGGGGTTAAGCTAGGATTCGAATACGATCATGTAGCCCCCAGTGGCTTTGGCGTTGCGCCGATCAAGAGGGTACCAACAGTTATGTTCTCTTTGGTTCGAATACGACCTATGTTTGAACAGGAAGCCCCCAAATGACCTTGAGAGTTTTTTAACGACTCTGATTCGAATACGATCAAAGTCAGACCCAAAAGGGGTTAAGCTATGATTCGAATACGATCAAGAAGCCCCCTAGTGAGTTTGGCATTGTGCCGATCAAGAGGGTACCGACAGCTATGTTCTCTTTGGTTCGAATACGGCCTATGTTTGAACAGGAAGCCCCCTAGTGATCATGAGGTTTAAACGGCTAGATTCGAATACGACCATGAGCCGGACCAAAGGGGTTAAGATGGATTCGAACACGATCAGCCCCCAACTGGTCGTTTGAAATTATGATGATGAAGACATATGATCATTGAGGATGAAAAGGACAGAGGTCCTGCTTTATTACTTATCATAATATATACATCGTCAAAATATGTAAATCATGACAGACGGTGGCTCAAGTATAATAAGGCCGAAGATGAGCGATATTCCACGGCCGGCGGGTCTCTTCCTCTGACTTACATGAGTCTTTGTGCTCTCGAACATCGATAAGGTAGTATGACCCGTTGTTCAAGTTCTTGCTGACCACAAAAGGCCCTTCCCAAGGTGGGGATAACTTGTGTGCATCAGTTTGATCCTGGATGAGCCGGAGCACCAAGTCACCTTCTTGAAAGGTTCTGGACTTAACTCGGCGGCTGTGATAACGGCGCAGGTCCTATTGTTGAATCGCCGAGCGGGCTACTGCCAAGTCACGCTTTTCATCTAACAGGTCGAGTGCATCCTGACGGGCTTGTTCGTTATCAGCTTCAATGTAAGCCGCCACGTGGGGCGAGTCATGACGGATGTCACTAGGTAGAACCGCCTCTGCTCCGTAAACCATGAAGAAAGGCGTATAACCCGTAGACCTGTTAGGGGTAGTATTGATGCTCCATATCACAGAGGGTAACTCCTCCACCCAACAACCCGGCGTCGTTGTAAAGGAACCATAAGCCGGGGCTTGATGCCTTTCAAGATTTCCTGATTGGCTCTTTCAGCTTGACCATTGGATTGGGGGTGAGCTACTAATGAAACATCAAGCCGGATATGCTCACATTGACAGAACTCCTTCATGGCTCCCTTGGACAGATTAGTACCGTTGTCAGTTATAATGTTGTGTGGAAAGCCAAAACGAAAGATCACCTTTTTCATGAATTGAACCGTCGTGGCTGCGTCACACTTACGAACCGGCTCTGCCTCAACCCACTTTGTGAATTTGTCAACCGCCACCAGAAGGTGAGTCTTTTCATCTTTGGACCTTTTGAAAGGCCCAACCATGTCGAGCCCCCAGACTGCAAACGGCCAAGTAATTGGAATCATCCTCAATTCTTGAGCCGGCACGTGAACCCGTCGTGAGAATTTCTGGCAACCATCACATTTACTGACCAGATCCTCCGCATCAGCGTGAGCCGTCAGCCAATAAAATCCATGACGGAAAGCTTTGGCCACAAGGGACTTTGAACCGGCATGATGGCCACAATCTCCTTCATGGATCTCACAAAGAATTTCTTGACCTTCCTCAGGAGAGACACAGCGTTGAAACGCCCCCGTGACACTGCGATGATGCAACTCACCATTGGCAATTGTCATTGACTTAGACCGCCGGGTTATCTGTCTAGCCAAGGTTTCATCCTCAGGCAACTCGCCCCGGGTCATATAAGCCAAATATGGCACTGTCCAATCTGGGATGACGTGAAGAGCCGCCACCAACTGTGCTTCCGGGTCTGGAACAACCAAGTCCTCCTCTGTAGGCAGCTTGACAGAAGGGTTATGCAGAACATCCAAGAAGGTATTAGGTGGCACCGGCTTATGCTGAGACCCCAGCCGGCTTAAAGCATCGGCCGCCTCATTCTTTCTGCGATCAATGTGCTCCACTTGGTAACCCTTGAAGTGTCCAGCAATGGCATCAACTTCACGGCGATAAGCCGCCATAAGAGGATCCTTGGAATCCCACTTGCCTGATACTTGTTGAGCCACAAAATTTGAGTCGCCAAAGCACCTTACCTGGCTTAAGCTCATTTCCTTAGCCATCCGAAGACCATGGAGCAAGGCCTCGTACTCAGCTGCATTGTTAGTACAGGGAAACATCAACCGTAGCACATAACAAAATTTGTCACCTCGAGGGGAAGCTAAAACAACTCCAGCCCCCGAGCCCTCCAATTGCCTAGACCCATCAAAATGAATAGTCCAGTATGTGTTGTCCGGCTTCTCTTCAGGCGTCTGCAGCTCTATCCAATTGTTGATGAAGTCCACCAATGCTTGAGACTTGATAGCAGTGCGTGGCACATACTTTAAACCATGAGGCCCAAGTTCAATGGCCCACTTGGCGACTCGTCCTGTGGCTTCTCTATTTTGAATAATATCTCCTAAAGGAGCAGAACTAACCACAGTGATGGGATGACCCAGAAAATATTGCTTAAGCTTCCGGCTTGCCATGAACACCCCATAAACGAGCTTCTGCCAGTGTGGATATCTTTGATTGGACTCAATAAGCACCTCACTGATGTAGTAAACCGGCTGTTGAATCGGATATTCCTTGCCAGCCTCCTTGCGCTCCACCACAATGGCTACACTGACAGCACGTGTGTTAGCAGCCACATACAACAATAATGGTTCCTTATCAATGGGAGCAGCAAGGACCGGTGGTTCAGCGAGCTGTCTCTTCAAATCTTCAAATGCAGCATTAGCAGCATCACTCCAGACAAAGTTGTCTGTCTTCTTCATCATCTGATATATCGGTATGGCCTTCTCACCTAACCGGCTTATGAACCGGCTTAAAGCAGCAATACGACCCGCCAAACGCTGAACATCATTGATACACGCCGGCTTAGCCAAAGAAGTGATTGCCTTGATCTTCTCCGGGTTAGCCTCGATGCCTCTGTTAGAAACCAGAAAACCCAAAAGCTTGCCCGCTGGCACTCCAAAAACACACTTGGCCGGGTTAAGCATCATCTTGTAGACCCGGAGGTTATCAAAGGTTTCCTTCAGATCATCTATCAAGGTCTCCTTCTCTCTGGACTTCACCACAATGTCGTCCACATAAGCATGAAAATTGCGCCCAATCTGACTGTGAAGACAGTTCTGCACACATCGCTGATAAGTCGCCTGGGCACTCTTAAGCCCAAAAGGCATAGACACATAGCAGAAGGCTCCAAACGGAGTAATAAAAGCCGTCTTCTCCTGGTCCTTAACTGCCATCTTGATCTGATGATAACCAGAATAAGCATCCAAAAAGCTCAAACGCTCACAACCCGCCGTAGCATCAATGATTTGATCAATACGAGGGAGAGCGAAAGGATCAGCCGGACAAGCCTTGTTTAAGTCCGTGTAATCCACACACATACGCCAGGTGCCGTTCTTTTTAAGCACGAGTACCGGGTTAGCCAACCACTCTGGATGGAAAACTTCAATAACAAACCCGGCCGCCAAGAGCCAGGCCACTTCCTCACCAATGGCCTTACGCCTCTCCTCATTGAACCGACGAAGAAACTGCCTGACCGGCTTAAACTTTGGATCAATATTGAGAGTGTGCTCAGCGAGTTCTCTCGGTACACCCGGCATGTCAGAAGGTTTCCATGCAAAGATGTCCCGGTTCTCACGGAAGAACTCGATGAGCGCGCTTTCCTATTTGGGATCCAGATTAGCACTGATACTGAACTGCTTAGATGAGTCGCCAGGAACAAAATCAACTAGCTTGGTGTCGTCGGCCGATTTAAACTTCATCGCCGGCTCATGCTCTGTGGTTGGTTTCTTCAAAGACGTCATGTCCGTCGGGTCAACATTGTCCTTGTAGAATTTCAACTCCTTCGTTGCACAAACAGATTCAGCGTAAGCAGCATCACCCTCCTCACATTCCAGGGCTATTTTTTGACTCACATGCACTGTAATGGTTCCCTTATAACCCGGCATCTTGAGCTGCAGGTAAACATAACACGGCCGTGCCATGAACTTAGCATAAGCCGGCCATCCAAACAGGGCGTGATATGGGCTCTTGATTTTGACCACTTCGAAAGTTAACTTCTCAGCGCTAGAATCATGCTCATCCCCAAAGGCCACTTCCAGCTCGATCTTACCCACTGGGTATGCCGACTTACCAGGTACCACTCCATGGAAAACAGTGTTGGACGTCTTAAGATTTTTATCCGTCAACCCCATGTGACGGAAATTCTCATAATAGAGGATGTTGATGCTACTGCCTCCATCCATGAGTACCTTAGTGAATTTATATCCACCAACCTGTGGAGCCACCACCAAGGCCAAGTGACCCGGATTGTCAACCCGGAGAGGGTGATCTTCCCTACTCCATAGAATAGGCTGCTCAGACCATCTTAAATAACGAGGAACTGCCGGCTCAACAACGTTCACAACCCTCTTATGAAGCTTCTGGTCCCGTTTGCATAAACTGGTGGTGAACACATGATACTGTCCACTATTCAGCTGCTTTGGATTGCTCTGATATCCATACTTCTGTTGCTGCTGACCTCCCTGGCCAGATTGCTGATTATAGCCACCTTGATTTCCTTGAGGGCCTTGAAAGTTGGAATTTGACCCGCGCCCAGGCCATGAAAACCGCCACCACCTGAGCCGCCGCCCGGCCCATGATTGTCGTCGAACATGTTAGAGTTCTTGAAAGCCTTCATGATCGTACAGTCCTTCCATAGGTGAGTGGCCGGTTTCTGCTGAGTACCGTGCCTTGGACAGGGCTCATTTAGCAACTGCTCAAGAGAGGGAACTGACCCGCCAGACCGAGGAGGTGGTCTCCCCTTACGTCGTTGATTTTTTCCCTACGCATTGGTGTTAGCCACAAACTCCGGGCTACCGTCAGCCTTACGTTTATTATTGCCTCCTTGATTCACCGGGTTATGCTGATGACCCTTGGCATTACCGTTCTTCTTTCCCTTCCCTGTCTTCTCATCGTCAGACTCGGGATCCTTGGTACTATCAGAGTCGGCATACTTGTCTAGAGCCGCCATTAGCTGGCCCATGTCATTACAATCATGCTTGAGCCGCCCCAGCTTCTGTTTCAGAGGCGTAAAACGGCAATTCTTCTCCAACATTAAGACTGCAGAGCTGGCATCCATCTTATCAGATGAATGTATTATGGCTTTGACCCGGCGCACCCAATGGGTCGTGGACTCACCTTCCTCTTGCTTGCAATTAGTAAAATCCACAATTGACATGGGCTGCTTGCATGTGTCTTTGAAGTTCTGAATAAACCGGGCCTTTAACTCTGCCCATGAACCAATGGAATTAGGTAGCAGCCCCTTCAACCAAGTGCGGGCCGTTCCATCCAACATCATGGTGAAGTACTTGGCCATTGCCGCGTCACTGACCTCCAGTAGTTCCATGGCCATCTCATAGCTTTCAATCCATGCCCCGGGCTGTAAGTCGGCCGTGTAATTAGGCACCTTTCGAGGCCCCTTGAAATCCTTGGGCAAACGCTCATTGCGCAGAGCCGGCACCAAGCAAGGGACACCTCCAGTCCTCGTGGTCACGCCTGCCTCAATAGAAGTCGTCGGATAAACCGGAAAAGACTGGTAAGCCGCCCGCTGAGCCATCTGCTCAGCCGCTTGCTGAGCCGCCCGCTCAGCCTCTTGGCGTATCATGTCCTGGTCAACCAAGTTAGGAGCTCCATCATGCATCGGGTCATGCCCGCACGGCTGGTCACGGCGCCGGGCGTTGCTTGAAACGGCTGCTAAATCTATATGCCTGCTATAACTCGGGCTCCGGCTTGGGCGAGGGGTCGAATGAATCATGTCTCGACTATAAGAATATGCCTCCTACTGCGCCAGAGCCGTCTGAAGAAGTTCTCTGACCATTCGTGTTTCAATCGCCGTCGGAGAGTCGCCCTCCACCGGGAGAGCCGCCAATCGTGCCGCCGCGGCGATCATGTTCTCCAAAAGGTTAGAATAATGACCCGGTGGTGTTGGTACATAATGAGGTGGAGCAGTATTCATACGAGGAGGTTCCATCACCCGTGGTTGAACCGGGGTCCCAGCCCCGGGCGTTGCAACCCGGTTTACCTCCGACGGGTTACTAGGGCCTGCACCGGGTGTGCGGAAGAGGTTTCTAGGATCATAAGTCGGAGGCAGGCGGGATTGAGCCTTCTGGTGCCTTCTCCTCATGACCTCATTTGATGTGTTCAGATCCATCGTAAGCTGGAAAGCCTCTGACTGAATCTGCTGAGCTCGAGCATCCAAAGTCGCCCGCTCTGTGGCCATCCTGACGTCCTCCGCTGCTAGGTTTTCCTTGGCTTGTGCTACCTCCTCACGTAACCGTGCCACTTCTGCATCATGTTGAGCCTGATCCGCTGGATTAACCACGACGGTTAACAGGGTTGTCATCCTATCCATGAGATCCATCAGCAGCTGAGCCGGCGGGCGCGCAGGGCCTCCTTCCCCGGCTGCCGCTGACCCGGAGGTTATCGCTGTTGCAGCCGTAGAGTTTTGAACGGGTTGCGTGCCAGCCATGAAGATCCCCACTCTGCTCGGTGGCTCAAAGGGGTCTGGAATACTGCTGCCATCGGAACAGCCCCCAAGCCCACCGTCTTGCAATTGGTACAATGAATCCGTCTCACCCGTGGACGACTCACCATCAGAGTAGATGGCCGTCTCACTGCCAGACACAGATCCTTCAGAAAATTCCCCTCCATGGATGCATCCCACGAAGGCACGCTTCATGGCGGGCTGAGCCCGGGCGGGTCTCGCACGCTGAGCCGTCTCGACGATGTCGGCGCAGATGTCCGGCTCAGGGCCCGGCTCGCCGATAATGCCGATGAAGACATGGATTCCGCCGAAGGGGACCCGGTACCCGTACTCAATTGAGCCGGCGTCGGGGCCCCAGCCTGCGTCGTCGATGTAGAGCTTGCCACAACGACTCTTGGTCATCCGGCCCACAGGGTATCCCTTGAGCCCTTCGAAGCTGCCCTTCAAGAACTCAAATCCACCGTGCGCAGGCCCCATGGTGGGCGCCAACTGTCGTGGAATTGTCACGGCAGATGTCCTAGTGAAAGGACTTAATC
Organism: Triticum aestivum; assembly: GCF_018294505.1. NCBI lineage: Eukaryota > Viridiplantae > Streptophyta > Magnoliopsida > Poales > Poaceae > Triticum > Triticum aestivum. The sequence continues at coordinate 432,169,371 of NC_057808.1, forward strand.
GAGGAGCCATCGCAACTAGGAAGCTTAAGGGCGTTAAAATGGGACAAAGGACACGAGGGTTTATAATGGTTCGGCCCCTTGCGGTGAAGGTAAAGGCCTAATCCAGTTTGAGGTGGTATTGCTTGTGTTTCGATTACTAGGGAGCGAATCCGCTTGACCTAGCTTTCGATCTGATGTTCCTTGCCCTGAACCGTCGCCGGGTCGTCCCTTTATATACAAAGGTCGACGCCCAGCGGCTCACAGAGTCTCGGCCGGCTCATAAACAGTGTTCGGCTCGGTCTCTAACTATCCCTGCCTTACAATACAAGTTATGTACATATGGCGGTTTATCTCTACGGGCCTTAAGTCACCTTTGGGCCTTGGGCCTTAACTGAACCGCCATCTTCCAGAGTTGTCTTGGGCTTCATGAATCGCCATAGGTATAACCCGGCCCCTCCTGGGCGGGTCATACCTAATAGTTATATCCCCAACATAGACTCACTGAAGGCGAGACATAGCAACGCCCAGCAATCGCGCACCCCCGCTCCCCATGCGCGTGCTTTGGGCCGGTCAAAGTGCAGGGCGGGACGTCCTCTGTTCTTTCTTTGCAGGGTTTTTTTTGGTTTTTTCACAAGATAAACTTCTGATCTATTCATCAACTATCAAGGTAGTACAAATAATACCAGCAGTAAAAAATACATTCAGGTCTGTAGACCATCTAGAAATGACTACAAGCACTAGAGCGAGCCGAAGGCGCACCGTCGTCATCGCCCCTCCCTCATCGGAGCCGTACAAACCTTGTTGTAGTAGACAGTCGGGAAGTCGTCGTGCTAAGGCCCCATAGGACCAGCGCACTAGGATAGCAACCGCCACCGATGAAGATAAGCATAGATCGAAAGGATACAACCTATAGACACATGAACAATGACGAACGAAGACAGGAGAACCTTACTCCGTCTTCAGAGTGTCGTTGCCGCCTCGTCTCTTTGAGCTGGACACAAACCATAACAAAACTCAAAAAGCATGAAAAACAAAGCTCTCCCACCGGCAAGGGCAGGGATCCACTACGCCTCCATGGCCCTAAGACTACAAGACACCAGGTACACCAGCGGCGGCACCGGTGAGAGGAACAAGAAACCCTAGCCAAAGGTCCTCTTTTTTCCACGAGAAGAAATAAAACTGCAAAAAATATGCACGAATCCCAAATTCGAAAATCAAAACGAGATTTAAAACACAGTTATGAATTTGAAAAAATGCTCTGAATTTCAAAAATGTTCTCAATGTTTACAAAATGTTTGTGATTTTAAAAAATGTCCACAAACTTGCAAAAGGGTCTCGAATTTCAAAAACCATCACAAATTTGGAAAACTTTCCCAGTTTTCAAAAAATGTTCCCAAATATCAAAAAATCTTCCTAGATTTCATAAAAAGCTCATTAATATGATATTTGTTCCCGTATTTCAAAAAAACTCAAATTTATAAAATGTTCTTGAATTCCAAAAAATGACACAAATTCGGAAATGTTGGCAACTTTTTAACAAAATGTTATAAAAATTAAAAATGTTCACTAAATGAAAATGGAAAAGATGAAACAAAAATGAAAGAAATTGAAATAAAACACAAAAAATGGTCTGTGAAGGTTCTATAACCTTCCCAAAACCGGTGGTAAATACAGAAAAATGGTCGAACTGGGCAGGTCCAATACGGTGTGTGCGGTTGCGGGAGGGTGTGTGTTTGGTCGTTCATCAACCTACACGGAGAATAGGGATTTTCATGATACATATCGCTATGATCGGTCACACGAAGCTTGTGCGTCGGCCGGCCCATCAAGGTTATACAAAGTTCTTCTGGAGCGAATTTCAGGAGAGCAATTAACCAATGGTTACCCTTACAGGGCTTCTACAACTGTCACTTTCTTGGAATGCGAGCGAGCCAAGTGGTGCCCCAGCCGCCGCAATGTTCCCTCTGGATTTCTTTTTTATTATTTTTCTGTTCATGTTTTCAGGTTTTAGATGAGTTTTTTTTTGCATTTTTTGGGTTTTTGCCTAGTTTTCCCTACGTTTTGGGGCAAAAAAATATTTTACGAAGCACAATTGTGCTTCTCGGAAAGGAAAAGTATATGTGCTTCCACAAGAAGCACAGATTTGCTTCTGCAAGAAGTACAACCGTGCAAAAAAATGTGCTTTCACAATAAGCACATATTTGTTTCCGCAAGAAGCACAACTGTGTTTCTTAAAAAGGTAAAAAAATGTGTGTTTCTCAAAAAGGGGAAAAAGTGAAAACCGCAACTGTGCTTCTGGGCTCTGTTTTTTCGTCCTTTTTGTCATTCTTTTTTTACCAGATTTTTTGTCGTTTGTTTTTTCTGGTTATTTTTTATTTCTGTTTTTTCATGAAAATAAAGTTCATCGAAACCTATTAACATGTGATCTAGTTTCAAAAAGACGGTTCAGGATTTGAACGCACGATCAAGAGATAAAACTTTTTGAATAAACAAATCTACAAAAATACTAGATAACACCCAGTTACGACAAGTGGCGCACATGCAATGTGCCACTTGTCAGCGCCTGAGAAGGTGAGGGTGACCTTTGCAAGGGGTATCCCTTAAGTAGTGATATAAAATTTTCAGAACTTTCTAGGAGCTTCTCAGCCAGATTATGGCAAAGCCCGCATGGAGTTGGCAATGGCGGGCCTTCCCTCCCCCACTCACATGGCAAGTTGCGCAGGGTAGTTTCACCATGTGTTGGTGCGGGCAGTGGCGGCGTGTGGCCGGGGTCTGGTCGGCGCTGGCCCAAGTGTCAGGCTGGCGCATAATGAGCACAGGCATGCACCACTGCTGCCCATGCGCTGACTGTTGGGGAACGCGGTAATTTCAAAAAAAACCTACGAACACGCAAGATCTATCTAGGTGATGCGTAGCAACGAGAGGGGAGAGTGTTGTCCAGGTACCCTCGTAGACCAAAAGCGGAAGCGTTAACTAACGCGGTTGATGTAGTCGAACATCTTTGCGATCCAACCGATCAAGTACCGAATGCACGGCACCTCCGCGATCTGCACACGTTTAGCTCGGTGACGTCCCTCGAACTCTAGATCCAGCTGAGGCCGAGGGAGAGTTCCATCAGCACGACGGCGTGGTGACGGTGATCATGAAGTTACCGGCGCAGGGCTTCGCCTAAGCACTACGACGATATGACCGAGGTGTAAAACTATGGAGGGGGCACCGCACACGGCTAAGAGATTGCCTGTTGTGCTATTGGGGTGCCCCCTGGCCATGTATATAAAGGAGGGAGGGAGAGAGGAGGCCAGAGTCCAAGTAGGATTCGCCCCCCCCCCCCTTTTCCTTTCTTCCACCTGAGGGAAAGGTAAGGGAGAGAGAGGGGGAAGGAAAGAGGGGGGCCGGCCCCCTCCCCTAGTCCAATTCGGTTTGGGCAAGGGGAGGGGCGCCCCTCTCACGTGGCCCTTTCTCCTCTCCTCCAATAAGGCCCACTAGGCCCAATACTTCTCCCGGGGGGTTCCGGTAACCTCCCGGTACTCCGAAAAAATGCCCAAACCACTCGGAACCATTCTGATGTCCAAATGCAACCTTCCAATATATGAATCTTTACCTCTCGACCATTTCGAGACTCCTCGTCATGTCTGTGATCTCATCCGGGACTCCGAACAAACTTCGGTACATCAAATCACATAACTCATAATACAAATCGTCATCAAACGTTAAGCGTGCGGACCCTACCGGTTCGAGAACTATGTAGACATGACCGAGACACATCTCCGGTCAATAACCAATAGCAGAACTTGGATGCTCATATTGGCTCCTATATATTCTACGAAGATCTTTATCGGTCAAAACTGCATAACAACATACGTTGTTCCCTTTGTCATCGGTATGTTACTTGCGCGAGATTCGATCGTCGGTATCATCATACCTAGTTCAATCTAGTTACCGGCAAGTCTCTTTACTCGTTCCGTAATGCATCATCCTGCAACTAACTCATTAGTCACATTGCTTGCAAGGCTTATAGTGATGTGCATTACCGAGAGGGCCCAAAGATACCTCTCCGATACACGGAGTGACAAATCCTAATCTCGATCTATGCCAACCCAACAAACACCTTCGGAGACACCTGTATAGCATCTTTATAATCACCCAGTTACGTTGTGACGTTTGATAGCACAGAAGGTGTTCCTCCGGTATTCGGGAGTTGCATAATCTCATAGTCTGAGGAACATGTATAAGTCATGAAGAAAGCAGTAGCAATAAAACTGTAACGATCATAATGCTAAGCTAACGAATGGGTCTTGTCCATCACATCATTCTCCTAATGATGTGATCTCGTTCATCAAATGACAACACATGTCTATGGTTAGGAAACATAACCATCTTCGATAAACGAGCTAGTCAAGTAGAGGCATACTAGGGACACTTTGTTTTGTCTATGTATTCACACATGTACTAAGTTTCCGATTAATACAATTCTAGCATGAATAATAAACATTTATCATGAAATAAGGAAATAACTTTATTATTGCCTCTAGGGCATATTTCCTTCAGTCTCCCACTTGCACTAGAGTCAATAATCTAGTCCACATCGCCATGTGATTTAACACTAATAGTTCACATCACCATGTGATTAACACCCATAGTTTACATCGCCATGTGACCAACATTCAAAGGGTTTACTAGAGTCAGTAATCTAGTTCACATCGCCATGTGATTAACACCCAAAGAGTACTAAGGTGTGATCATGTTTTGTTTGTGAGAGAGGTTTAGTCAATGGGTCTGTCACATTCAGATCCGTATGTATTTTGCAAATTTCTATGTCTACAATGCTCTGCACGGAACTACTCTAGCCAAATGCTCCCACTTTCAATATGTATCCAGATCGAGACTCAGAGTCATCCAGATCCGTGTCAAAGCTTGCATCGACGTAACTCTTTACAGCGAACTCTTTATCACCTCCATAACCGAGAAATATTTCCTTAGTCCTCTAAGGATAATTTTGACCAATGTCCAGTGATCTACTCCTAGATCACTATTGTACTCCCTTGCCAAACTCAGAGCAGGGTATACAATAGGTCTAGTACATAGCATGGCATACTTTATACAACCTATGGCTGAGGCATAGGGAATGACTTTCATTCTCTCTCTATCTTCTGACGTGGTCGGGATTTGAGTCTTACTCAACTTCACACCTAGAAACACAGGCAAGAACTCCTTCTTTGACTGTTCCATTTTGAACTACTTCAAAATCTTGTCAAGATATGTACTCATTGAAAAAACTTATCAAGCGTCTTGATCTATCTCTATAGATCTTGATGCTCAATATGTAAGCAGCTTCACCGAGGTCTTTCTTTGAAAAACTCCTTTCAAATACTCCTTTATGCTTTCCAGAAAATTCTACATTATTTCCGATCAACAATATGTCATTCACATATACTTATCAGAAATGTTGTAGTGCTCCCACTCACTTTCTTGTAAATACAGGCTTCACCGCAAGTATGTATAAAACTATATGCTTTGATCAACTTAACAAAGCGTATATTCCAACTCTGAGATGCTTGCACCAGTCCATAGATGGATCGCTGGAGCTTACACATTTTGTTAGCACCTTTAGGATCGACAAAACCTTCTGGTTGCATCATATACAACTCTTCTTTAAGAAATCTCTTAAGGAAAGCAGTTTTGACATCCATTTGCCAGATTTCATAAAATGTGGCAACTGCTAACATGATTCAGACAGACTTACGCATCATTACGATTGAGAAAATCTTATTGTAGTCAACACCTTGAACTTGTCAAAAACCTTTTTCGACAATTCTAGCTTTGTAGATAGTAACCCTACTATCAGCGTCCGTCTTCCTCTTGAAGATCCATTTATTCTCTATGGCTTCTGATCATCGGGCAAGTCAACCAAAGTCCACACTTTGTTCTCATACATGGACCCCATCTCAGATTTCATGGCCTCAAGCCATTTCGCGGAATCTGGGCTCATCATCGCTTCCTCATAGTTCGTAGGTTCGTCATGGTCTAGTAACATGACTTCCAGAAAGGATTGTTGTACCACTCTGGTGCGGACCATAATCTGGTTGACCTACGAGGTTCAGTAGTAACTTGATCTGAAGTTTCATGATCATCATCATTAACTTCCTCACTAATTGGTGTAGGCATCACTGGAATTGATTTCTGTGATGAACTACTTTCCAATTCGGGAGAAGGTACAATTACCTCATCAAGTTCTACTTTCCTCCCACTCACTTCTTTCGAGAGAAACTCCTTCTCTAGAAAGTATCCATTTTTAGCAACGAATATCTTACATTTGGATCTGTGATAGAAGGTGTACCCAACAGTTTCCTTTGGGTATCCTATGAAGACACATTTCTCCGATTTGTGTTCGAGCTTATCAGGTTGAAACTTTTTCACATAAGCATCGCTGCCCCAAACTTTAAGAAACGACAGCTTAGGTTTCTTGCCAAACCATAGTTCATACAGTGTCGTCTCAACGGATTTAGATGGTGCCCTATTTAACATGAATGCAGCTGTCTCTAATGCATAACCCCAAAACGATAGTGGTAAATCGGTAAGAGACATCATAGATCGCACCATATCTAATAAAGTGCGGTTACGACGTTCTGACACACCATTACGTTGTGGTGTTCCAGATGGCGTGAGTTGCGAAACTATTTCGCATTGTTTCAAATGAAGACCAAACTCATAACTCAAATATTTACCTCCACAATCAGATCGTAGAAACTTTATTTTCTTGTTATGATGATTTTCCACTTCACTCTGAAATTCTTTGAACTTTTCAAATGTTTCATACTTATGTTTCATCAAGTAGATATACCCATATCTTCTCAAATCATCTGTGAAGGTCAGAAAATAACGATACCCGCCGCGAGCCTCAACAATTATCGGACCGCATACATCAGTATGTATTATTTCCAATACGTCAGTTGCTCGCTCCATTGTTCCGGAGAACGGAGTCTTAGTCATCTTGCCCATGAGTCATGGTTCGCAAGCATCAAGTGATTCCAAAAGCCCATCAGCATGGAGTTTCTTCATGCGCTTTACACCAATATGACCTAAACGGCAGTGCCACAAATAAGTTGCACTATCATTATTAACTTTGCATCTTTTGGCTTCAATATTATGAATATGTGTATCACTACGATCGAGATCCAACAAACTATTTTCATTGGGTGTATGACCATCGAAGGTTTTATTCATGTAAACAGAACAACAATTATTCTCTGACTTTAAATGAATAATTGTATTGCAATAAACATGATCAAATCATATTCATGCTCAACGCAAACACCAAATAACATTTATTTAGGTTCAACACTAATCCCGAAAGTATAGGGAGTGTGCGATGATGATCATATCAATCTTGGAACCACTTCCAACACACATCGTCACTTTACCCTTAACTAGTCTCTATTCATTCTGCAACTCCCGTTTCGAGTTACTAATCTTTAGCAACTGAACTAGTATCAAATACTGAGGGGTTGCTATAAACACTAGTAAAGTACACATCAATAACATGTATATCAAATATACCTTTGTTCACTTTGCCATCCTTCTTATCCGCCAAATATCTAGGGTAGTTCCACTTCCAGTGACCATTTCCATTGCATTAGAAGCACTCAGTCTCAGGCTTAGGTCCAGACTTGGGCTTCTTCACTTGAGCAGCAACTTGCTTGCTGTTATTCTTGAAGTTCCCCTTCTATCCCTTTGCCCTTTTCTTGAAACTGGTGGTCTTGTTAACCATCAACACTTGATGCTCTTTCTTGATTTCTACCTTCGTGGATTTCAGTATCGCGAAGAGTTCGGGAATTACTTTTGTCATCCCTTGCATATTATAGTTCATCACGAAGTTCTAGTAACTTGGAGATAGTGACTAGAGAACTTTGTCAATTACTATCTTATCTGGAAGATTAACTCCCACTTGATTCAAGCAATTGTAGTACCCAGACAATCTGAGTACATGCTCACTGGTTGAGCTATTCTCCTCCATCTTGTAGGCAAAGTACTGTCAGAGGTCTCATACCTCTTGATACGGGCATGAGTATGAAATACCAATTTAAACTCTTGGAACATCTTATATGCTTCGTGGCGTTCAAAACATTTTTGAAGTCCCGGTTCTAAGCCGTAAAGCATGGTGCACTAAACTATCAAGTAGTCATCATACCGAGCTTTTGTCAAAACGTTCATAACGTCTGCGTCTGCTCCTGCAATAGGCCTATCACCTAGTGGTGCATCAAGGACATAATTCTTCTGTGCACTAATGAGGAAAATCCTCAGATCACGGATCCAATCCGCATCACTGCTACTAACATCTTTCTACTTTATTTTTCTCTAGGAACATATCAAAAATAAACGAGGAGCTACATCGTGAGCTATTGATCTACAACATAATTTGCAAAATACTATCAGGACTAAGTTCATGATAAATTAAAGTTCAATTAATCATATTACTTAAGAACTCCCACTTAGATAGACATCCCTCTAGTCATCTAAATGATCACGTGATCCAAATCAACTAAACCATGTCCGATCATCACGTGAGATGGAGTAGTTTTCAATGGTGAACATCTCTATGTTGATCATATCTACTATATGATTCACGCTCGACCTTTCGGTCTCCAGTGTTCCGAGGCCATATCTGCATATGCTAGGCTCGTCAAGTTTAACCCGAGTATTCTGCGTGTGCAAAACTGGCTTGCACCCGTTGTATGTGGACGTAGAGCTTATTGAAGGAAATATGCCCTAGAGGAAATAATAAAGTTATTATTTATTTCCTTATATCATGATAAATGTTTATTATTCATGCTAGAATTGTATTAACCGGAAACATAATACTTGTGTGAATACATAGACAAACAGAGTGTCACCAGTATGCCTCTACTTGACTAGCTCGTTGATCAAAGATGGTTATGTTTCCTAGCCATTGACATGAGTTGTCATTTGATTAACGGGATCACATCATTAGGAGAATGATGTGATTGACTTGACCCATTCCGTTAGCTTAGCACTCGATCGTTTAGTATGTTGCTATTGCTTTCTTCATGACTTATACATGTTCCTATGACTATGAGATTATGCAACTCCCGTTTACCGGAGGAACACTTTGTGTGCTACCAAACGTCACAACGTAACTGGGTGATTATAAAGGTGCTCTACAGGTGTCTCCGAAGGTACTTGTTGGGTTGGCGTATTTCGAGATTAGGATTTGTCACTCCGATTGCCGGAGAGGTATCTCTGGGCCAACTCGGTAATGCACATCACTTAAGCCTTGCAAGCATTGCAACTGATGAGTTAGTTGCGGGATGATGTATTACAGAACGAGTAAAGAGACTTGCCGGTAACGAGATTGAACTAGGTATTGAGATACCGACGATCGAATCTCAGGAAAGTAACATACCGATGACAAAGGGAACAACGTATGTTGTTATGCGGTTTGACCGATAAAGATCTTCGTAAAATATGTGGGAGCCAATATGAGCATCCAGGTTCTGCTATTGGTTATTGACCGGAGACGTGTCTCGGTCATGTCTACATAGTTCTCGAACCCGTAGGGTCCGCACGCTTAAAGTTTCGACGACAGTTATATTGTGAGTTTATATGTTTTGATGTACCGAAGGTTGTTCGGAGTCCCGGATGTGATCACGAACATGACGAGGAGTCTCAAAATGGTCGAGACATGAAGATTGATATATTGGACGACTATATTCGGACACCGGAATGGTTCCGGGGGTTATCGGATATATACCGGAGTACCAGGGGTTACCAGAACCCCCCCCCCCCGGGGGGGGGGATTAATGGGCCTACATGGGCCTTAGTGGAGAAGAGGAGGGGCGGCCAGGCCAGGCCACGCGCCCCTCCCCCTCTAGTCCGAATTGGACAAGGAGGGGGGGCGCCCCTTTCCTTCTTCTCCTCCTCCTCTTTCCCCCTTCTCCTAATACAACAAGGAAGGGAGGGAGTCTTACTCCCGGTGGGAGTAGGACTCCTCCTGGCGCGCCCCTCTCCTGGCCGACCGCCTCCCCCCCCCCTTGCTCCTTTATATACGGGGGCAGGGGGCACCCCAAAGACACAACAATTGATCATTGATCTTTTAGCCGTGTGCGGTGCCCCCCTCCACCATAGTCCACCTCGATAATATCGTAGTGGTGCTTAGGCGAAGCCCTGCGTCGGTAGAACATCATCATCGTCACCGCGCCGTCGTGCTGAAGAAACTCTCCCTCAACACTCGGCTGGATCAGAGTTCGAGGGACGTCATCGGGCTGAACGTGTGCTGAACTCGGAGGTGCCGTGCGTTCGGTACTTGATCGGTCAGATCGTGAAGACGTACGACTACATCAACCGCGTTGTGCTAACGCTTTCGCTTTCGGTCTACGAGGGTATGTGGACACACTCTCCCCTCTCGTTGCTATGCATCACCATGATCTTGCGTGTGCGTAGGAAAAAATTTGAGATTACTACGTTCCCCAACAGTGGCATCCGAGCCTGGTTTTATGCGTAGATGTCATATGCACGAGTTGAACACAGGTGAGTTGTGGGCGATATAAGTCATACTGCTTACCAGCATGTCATACTTTGGTTCGGCGGTATTGTTGGATGAAGCGGCCCGGACCGACATTACGCGTACGCTTACGCGAGACTGGTTCTACCGACGTGCTTAGCACACAGGTGGCTGGCGGGTGTCAGTTTCTCCAACTTTAGTTGAACCGAGTGTGGCTACGCCCGGTCCTTGCGAAGGTTAAAACAGCACCAACTTGACAAACTATCATTGTGGTTTTGATGCGTAGGTAAGAACGGTTCTTGCTAAGCCCGTAGCAGCCACGTAAAATTTGCAACAACAAAGTAGAGGACGTCTAACTTGTTTTTGCAGGGCATGTAGTGATGTGATATGGTCAAGGCATGATGCTAAATTTTATTGTATGAGATGATCATGTTTTGTAACCGAGTTATCGGCAACTGGCAGGAGCCATATGGTTGTCGCTTTATTGTATGCAATGCAATCACCCTGTAATGCTTTACTTTATCACTAAGCGGTAGCGATAGTCGTAGAAGCATAAGATTGGCGAGACGACAACGACGCTACGATGGAGATCAAGGTGTCGCGCCGGTGACGATGGTGGTCATGACGGTGCTTCGGAGATGGAGATCACAAGCACAAGATGATGATGGCCATATCATATCACTTATATTGATTGCATGTGATGTTTATCTTTTATGCATCTTATCTTGCTTTGATTGACGGTAGCATTATAAGATGATCCCTCACTAAATTATCAAAGTATAAGTGTTCTCCCTAAGTATGCACCGTTGCGAAAGTTCTTCGTGCTGAGACACCACATGATGATCGGGTGTGATAGGCTCTACGTTCAAATACAAAGGGTGCAAAACAGTTGCACACGCGGAATACTCAGGTTAAACTTGACGAGCCTAGCATATAACAGATATGGCCTCGGAACACGGAGACCGAAAGGTCGAGCGTGAATCATATAGTAGATATGATCAACATAGTGATGTTCACCATTGAAACTACTCCATCTCACGTGATGATCAGACATGGTTTAGTTGATTTGGATCATGTGATCACTTAGAAGATTAGACGGATGTCTATCTAAGTGGGAGTTCTTTAGTAATATGATTAATTGAACTTAAGTTTATCATGAACTTAGTACCTGATAGTATTTTGCTTGTCTATGTTGATTGTAGATAGATGGCCCGTGCTGTTGTTCCGTTAATACGTTCCTTGAGAAAGCAAAGTTGAAAGATGATGGTAGCAATTACACGGACCGGGTCCGTAACTTGAGGATTGTCCTCATTGTTGCACAGAAGAATTATGTCCTGGAAGCACGGCTATGTGCCAGACCTGCTGCAGGAGCAACACCAGATGTTATGAACGTGTGGCAGAGCAAAGCTGATGACTGCTCGATAGTTCAGTGTGCCATGCTTTACGGCTTAGAACCGGGTCTTCAACGACATTTTGAACGTCATGGAGCATATGAGATGTTCCAGGAGTTGAAGTTAATATTTCAAGCAAATGCCCGGATTGAGAGATATGAAGTCTCCAATAAGTTCTACAGCTGTAAGATGGAGGAGAATAGTTCTGTCAGTGAGCATATACTCAAAATGTCTAGGTATAACAATCACTTGATTCAACTGGGAGTTAATCTTCCGGATGATAGCGTCATTGACAGAATTCTTCAATCACTGCCACCAAGCTACAAGAGCTTCGTGATGAACTATAACATGCAAGGGATGGATAAGACGAGTCCCGAGCTCTTCGCAATGCTAAAGGCTGCGGAGGTAGAAATCAAGAAGGAGCATCAAGTGTTGATGGTCAATAAGACCACCAGTTTCAAGAAAAAGGACAAAGGGAAGAAGAAGGGGAACTTTAAGAAGAACAGCAAGCAAGTTGCTGCTCAGGAGAAGAAACCCAAGTCTGGACCTAAGCCTGGGACTAAGTGCTTCTACTGCAAACAGACTGGTCACTGGAAGCGGAACTGCCCCAAGTATTTGGCGGATAAGAAGGATGGCAAGGTGAACATATGTGATGTACATTTTACTGATGTGTACCTTACTAATGCTTGCAGTAGCACCTGGGTATTTAATACTCGTTCTGTTGCTAATATTTGCAACTCGAAACAGGGACTACGGACTAAGCAAAGATTGACTAAGGACGAGGTGGCGATGCGTGTGGGAAATGGTTCCAAAGTCGATGTGATCGCGGTCGGCACGCTACCTCTACATCTACCTTCGGGATTAGTTTTAGACCTGAATAATTGTTATTTGGTGCCAGCGTTGAGCATGAACATTATATCTGGATCTTGTTTGATGCGAGACGGTTATTCATTTAAATCAGAGAATAATGGTTGTTCTATTTATATGAGTAATATCTTTTATGGTCATGCACCCTTAAAGAGTGGTCTATTTTTGTTAAATCTCGATAGTAGTGATACACATATTCATAATATTGAAGCCAAAAGATGCAGAGTTGACAATGATAGTGCAACTTATTTGTGGCACTGCCGTTTAGGCATATCGGTGTAAAGCGCATGAAGAAACTCCATACTGATGGACTTTTGGAACCACTTGATTATGAATCACTTGGTACTTGCGAACCGTGCCTCATGGGCAAGATGACTAAAACGTCGTTCTCCGGAACTATGGAGCGAGCAACAGATTTGTTGGAAATCATACATACAGATGTATGTGGTCCGATGAATGTTGAGGCTCGCGGCGGATATCGTTATTTTCTCACCTTCACAGATGATTTGAGCAGATGTGGGTATATCTACTTAATGAAACATAAGTCTAAAACATTTGAAAAGTTCAAAGAATTTCAGTGTGAAGTTGAAAATCATCGTAACAAGAAAATAAAGTTTCTATGATCTGATCGTGGAGGAGAATATTTGAGTTACGAGTTTGGTCTTCATTTGAAACAATGCGGAATAGTTTCGCAACTCACGCCACCCAGAACACCATAGCGTAATGGTGTGTCCGAACGTAGTAATCGTACTTTACTAGATATGGTGCGATCTATGATGTCTCTTACTGATTTACCGCTATCGTTTTGGGGTTATGCTCTAGAGACTGCTGCATTCACGTTAAATAGGGCACCATCGAAATCCGTTGAGACGACGCCTTATGAACTGTGGTTTGGCAAGAAACCAAAGTTGTTGTTTCTTAAAGTTTGGGGCTGCGATGCTTATGTGAAAAAGCTTCAACCTGATAAGCTCGAACCCAAATCGGAAAAATGTATCTTCATAGGATACCCAAAAGAGACTGTTGGGTACACCTTCTATCACAGATCCGAAGGCAAGACTTTTGTTGCTAAATTCGGAATCTTTCTAGAGAAGGAGTTTCTCTCGAAAGAAGTGAGTGGGAGGAAAGTAGAACTTGATGAGGTAACTGTACCTGCTCCCTTATTGGAAAGTAGTTCATCACAGAAACCGGTTCCTGTGACACCTACACCAATTAATGAGGAAGTTAATGATGATGATCATGAAACTTCAGATCAAGTTGTTACTGAACCTTGTAGGTCAACTAGAGTAAGATTCGCACCAGAGTGGTACGGTAATCCTTTTCTGGAAGTTATGTTACTAGACCATGACGAACCTACGAACTATGAAGAAGTGATGGTGAGCCCAGATTCCGCAAAATGGCTTGAGGCCATGAAATCTGAGATGGGATCCATGTATGAGAACAAAGTGTGGACTTTGGTTGACTTGCCCGATGATCGGCAAGCCATTGAGAATAAATGGATCTTCAAGAAGAAGACTGACGCTGACGGTAATGTTACTGTCTATAAAGCTCGACTTGTTGCAAAAGGTTTTCGACAAGTTCAAGGGATTGACTATGATGAGACCTTCTCACCCGTAGCGATGCTTAAGTCTGTCCGAATCATGTTAGCAATTGCCGCATTTTATGATTATGAAATTTGGCAAATGGATGTAAAAACTGCATTCCTGAATGGATTTCTGGAAGAAGAGTTGTATATGATGCAACCGGAAGGTTTTGTCGATCCAAAAGGAACTAACAAAGTGTGCAAGCTCCAGCGATCCATTTATGGACTGGTGCAAGCCTCTCGGAGTTGGAATAAACGTTTTGATAGTGTGATCAAAGCATTCGGTTTTATACAGACTTTTGGAGAAGCCTGTATTTACAAGAAAGTGAGTGGGAGCTCTGTAGCATTTCTGATATTATATGTGGATGACATATTGCTGATTGGAAATGATATAGAATTTCTGGATAGCATAAAAGGATACTTGAATAAGAGTTTTTGAATGAAAGACCTCGGTGAAGCTGTTATATATTGGGCATCAAGATTTATAGAGATAGATCAAGACGCTTAATTGGACTTCACAAAGCACATACCTTGACAAAGTTTTGAAGAAGTTTAAAATGGATCAAGCAAAGAAAGGGTTCTTGCCTGTGTTACAAGGTGTGAAGTTGAGTCAGACTCAATGCCCGACCACTGCAGAAGATAGAGAGAAAATGAAAGTTGTTCCCTATGCTTCAGCCATAGGCTCTATTATGTATGCAATGCTGTGTACCAGACCTGATGTGTGCCTTGCTATTAGTTTAGTAGGGAGGTACCAAAGTAATCCAGGAGTGGATCACTGGACAGCGGTCAAGAACATCCTGAAATACCTGAAAAGGACTAAGGATATGTTTCTCGTTTATGGAGGTGACAAAGAGCTCGTCGTAAATGGTTACGTCGATGCAAGCTTTGACACTGATCCGGATGACTCTAAGTCACAAACCGGATACATATTTATATTGAACGGTGGAGCTGTCAGTTGGTGCAGTTCTAAGCAAAGCGTCGTGGCGGGATCTACGTGTGAAGCGGAGTACATAGCTGCTTCGGAAGCAGCAAATGAAGGAGTCTCGATGAAGGAGTTCATATCCGATCTATCTGTCATACCTAGTGCATCGGGTCCAATGAAAATCTTTTGTGATAATACTGGTGCAATTGCCTTGGCAAAGGAATCCAGATTTCACAAGAGAACCAAGCACATCAAGAGACACTCCAATTCCATCCGAGATCTAGTCCAGGTGGGAGACATAGAAATTTGCAAGATACATACGGATCTGAATGTTGCAGACCCGTTGACTAAGCCTCTTCCACGAGCAAAACATGATCAGCACCAAGGCTCCATGGGTGTTAGAATCATTTCTGTGTAATCTAGATTATTGACTCTAGTGCAAGTGGGAGACTGAAGGAAATATTCCCTAGAGGCAATAATAAAGTTATTATTTATTTCCTTATATCATGATAAATGTTTATTATTCATGCTAGAATTGTATTAACCGGAAACATAATACTTGTGTGAATACATAGACAAACAGAGTGTCACTAGTATGCCTCTACTTGACTAGCTCGTTGATCAAAGATGGTTATGTTTCCTAGCCATTGACATGAGTTGTCATTTGACTAACGGAATCACATCATTAGGAGAATGATGTGATTGACTTGACCCATTCTGTTAGCTTAGCACTCGATCGTTTAGTATGTTGCTATTGCTTTCTTCATGACTTATACATGTTCCTATGACTATGATATTATGCAACTCCCGTTTACCGGAGGAACACTTTGTGTGCTACCAAATGTCACAACGTAACTGGGTGATTATAAAGGTGCTCTACAAGTGTCTCCGAAGGTACTTGTTGGGTTGGCGTATTTCGAGATTAGGATTTGTCACTCCGATTGTCGGAGAGGTATCTCTGGGCCCACTCGGTAATGCACATCACTTAAGCCTTGCAAGCATTGCAACTAATGAGTTAGTTGCGGGATGATGTATTACAGAACGAGTAAAGAGACTTGCCGGTAACGAGATTGAACTAGGTATTGAGATACCGACGATCGAATCTCGGTCAAGTAACATACCGATGACAAAGGGAACAACGTATGTTGTTATGCGGTTTGACCGATAAAGATCTTCGTAGAATATGTGGGAGCCAATATGAGCATTCAGGTTCCGCTATTGGTTATCGACCGGGGACGTGTATCGGTCATGTCTACATAGTTCTCGAACCCGTTGGGTCCGCACGCTTAAAGTTTCGATGACAGTTATATTGTGAGTTTATATGTTTTGATGTACCGAAGGTTGTTCGGAGTCCCGGATGTGATCACGGACATGACGAGGAGTCTCTAAATGGTCGAGACATGAAGATTGATATATTAGACGACTATATTCGGACACCGGAATGGTTCCGGGGGTTATCGGATATATACCGGAGTACCGGGGGTTACCGGAACCCCCCCCCCCCGGGGGGGGGGATTAATGGGCCTACATGGGCCTTAGTGGAGAAGAGGAGGGGCGGCCAGGGCAGGCCACGCGCCCCTCCCCCTCTAGTCCGAATTGGACAAGGAGGGGAGCGGCGCCCCTTTCCTTCTTCTCCTCCTCCTCTTTCCCCCTTCTCCTAATACAACAAGGAAGGGAGGGAGTCTTACTCCCGGTGGGAGTAGGACTCCTCCTGGCGCGCCCCTCTCCTGGCCGGCCGCCTCTCCCCCCCTTGCTCCTTTATATACGGGGGCAGGGGGCACCCCAAAGACACAACAATTGATCATTGTGTTGGGGAACGTAGTAATTTCAAAAATTTCCTACGCACACGCAAGATCATGGTGATGCAAAGCAACGAGAGGGGAGAGTGTTGTCCACGTACCCTCGTAGACCGAAAGCGGAAGTGTTATCACAACGCGGTTGATGTAGTCGTACGTCTTCACGATCCGACCGATCAAGTACCGAACGCACGGCACCTCCGAGTTCTACACACGTTCAGCTCGATGACGTCCCTCAAACTCCGATCCAGCCGAGTGTTAAGGGAGAGTTTCGTCAGCACGACGGCGTGGTGACGATGATGATGTTCCACCGACGCAGGGCTTCGCCTAAGCTCCGCAACGGTATTATCGAGGTGTAATATGGTGGAGGGGGGCACCGCACACGGCTAAGAGATCTCAAGGATCAATTGTTGTGTCTCTGGGGTGCCCCCCTGCCCCCGTATATAAAGGAGCAAGGGGGAGGCAGCCGGCCAAGGGGAGAGGCGAGCCAAAGGGGGGAGTCCTACTCCCATCGGGAGTAGGACTCCTCCTTTCCTTGTGGGAGTAGGAGAAGGGAAGGGGAAAGGAGAAAGAAGGAAGGGTGCGCCCCCCTTCCCTAGTCCAATTCGGACCAGACCATGGGGAGGGGTGTGGCCACCTTTTGAGGCCTTTCTCTCCTTTCCCGTATGGCCCATTAAGGCCCAATACGAATTCCCGTAACTCTCCGGTACTCCGAAAAATACCCGAATCACTCGGAACCTTTCCGAAGTCCGAATATAGTCGTTCAATATATCGATCTTTACGTCTCAGCCATTTCGAGACTCCTCGTCATGTCCCCGATCTCATCTGGGACTCCGAACTCCTTCGGTACATCAAAACTCAATAAAACTGTCATCGTAACGTTAAGCGTGCGGATCCTACGGGTTCGAGAACTATGTAGACATGACCGAGACACGTCTCCGGTCAATAACCAATAGCGGGACCTGGATGCCCATATTGGCTCCCACATATTCTACGAAGATCTTTATCGGTCAGACCGCATAACAACATACGTTGTTCCCTTTGTCACCGGTATGTTACTTGCCCTAGATTTGATCGTCGGTATCTCGATACCTAGATCAATCTCGTTACCGGCAAGTCTCTTTACTCGTTCCGTAACACATCATCCCGCAACTAACTCATTAGTCACAATGCTTGCAAGGCTTATAGTGATGTGCATTACCGAGTGGGCCCAGAGATACCTCTCCGACAATTGGAGTGACAAATCCTAATCTCGAAATACGCCAACCCAACAAGTACCTTTGGAGACACCTGTAGAGCACCTTTATAATCACCCATTTACGTTGTGACGTTTGGTAGCACACAAAGTGTTCCTCCGGTAAACGGGAGTTGCATAATCTCGTAGTCATAGGAACATGTATAAGTCATGAAGAAAGCAATAGCAACATACTAAACGATCGAGTGCTAAGCTAACGGAATGGGTCAAGTCAATCATGTCATTCTCCTAATGAGGTGATCTCGTTAATCAAATGACAACTTATGTCTATGGCTAGGAAACATAACCATCTTTGATTAACGAGCTAGTCAAGTAGAGGCATACTAGTGACACTCTGTTTGTCTATGTATTCACACATGTATTATATTTTCCGGTTAATACAATTCTAGCATGAATAATAAACATTTATCATGATATGAGGAAATAAATAATAACTTTATTATTGCCTCTAGGGCATATTTCCTTCACATTGATCTTTTAGCCATGTGCGGTGCCCCCCTCCACCATAGTCCACCTCGATAATATTGTAGCGGTGCTTAGGCGAAGCCCTGCGTCGGTAGAACATCATCATCGTCACCACGCCGTCGTGCTGACGAAACTCTCCCTCAACACTCGGCTGGATCGGAGTTCGAGGGACGTCATCGGGCTGAACGTGTGCTGAACTCGTAGGTGCCGTGCGTTCGGTACTTGATCGGTCGGATCGTGAAGACGTACGACTACATCAACCGCGTTGTGCTAACGCTTCCGCTTTCGGTCTACGAGGGTACGTGGACACACTCTCCCCTCTCGTTGCTATGCATCACCATGATCTTGCGTGTGCGTAGGAAATTTTTTGAAATTACTACATTCCCCAACACTTATCACACCCAATCATCACGTGGTGTCTCGGCACGACGAACTGTCGCAACGGTGCATACTCAGGGAGAACACTTATACCTTGAAATTTAGTGAGAGAATGCTACCACCGAACTAAGCAAAATAAGATGCATAAAGGATAAACATCTGATGCAATCAATATAAGTGATATGATATGGCCATCATCATCTTGTGGCTTTGATCTCCACCTCCAAAGCACCGTCATGATCACCATCGTCACTGGCTTGACACGTTGATCTTCATCGAAGCATCGTTGTCGTCTCGCCAACTATTGCTATCACGACTATTGCTACTGCTTAGTGATAAAGTAAAGCAATTACCTGGCGATTGCATTTCATACAATAAAGCGAGAACCATAAGGCTCCTGCCAGTTGCCGATAACTTTTACAAAACATGATCATCTCATACAACAATTTATATATCATCATGTCTTGACCATATCACATCACAACATGCCCTGCAAAAACAAGTTAGACATCCTCTACTTTGTTGTTGCAAGTTTTACGTGGCTGCTACGGGCTTAGCAAGAACCGTTCTTACCTATGCATCAAAAATCACAATGATTTTTCGTCAAGTGTGTTGTTTTAACCTTCAACAAGGACCGGGCGTAGCCACACTCGATTCAACTAAAGGTGGAGAAACAGACACCCACTAGCCACCTGTGTGCGAAGCACGTCGGTAGAACCAGTCTCACGTAAGCGTATGCGTAATGTCGGTCTGGGCCGCTTCATCCAACAATACGGCCGAATCAAAGTATGACATGCTGGTAAGCAGTATGACTATTATCGCCCACAACTCTATGTGTTCTACTCGTGCATATAACATCTACGCATAGACCTGGCTCGGATGCCACTGTTGGGGAATGCAGTAATTTCAAAAAAAATCCTACGAACATGCAAGATCTATCTAGGTGATGCATAGCAATGAGAGGGGAGAGTGTTGTCTACGTACCCTCGTAGACCGAAAGCGGAAGCGTTAAGTAACGCGGTTGATGTAGTCGAACGTCTTCGCGATCCAACCGATCAAGTACCGAACGCACGGCACTGCTACCTCTTGAGCATGCGTTGCTTTCCGTTGAAGAGGAAAGGTGATGCAGCAAAGTAGCGTAAGTATTTCCCTTAGTTTTTTAGAACCAAGGTATCAATCCAGTAGGAGACTACACGCAAATCGCCTAGTACCTGCACAAACAATCAAGAACCTTGCAACCAACGCGATAAAGAGGTTGTCAATCCCTTCACGGCCACTTGCAAAAGTGAGATCTGATAAAGATAATAAGATAAATATTTTTGGTATTTTTGTTGTATATATTGGAAAATAAAGATTGCAAAATAAACGGAGACAGAAATAGCTAGTTGACAGGAAACTAATATAATGTAAAATAGACCCGGGGGCCATAGGTTTCACTAGTGGCTTCTCTCAAGATAGCATATATTACGGTGGGTGAACAAATTACTGCTGAGCAATTGATAGAAAAGTGCATAGTTATGATGATATTTAAGGCAATGATCATGAATATAGGCATCACGTCCATGTCAAGTAGACCGAAAGGATTTTGCATTTACTACTATTACTCCACACATCGACCGCTATCCAGCATGCATCTAGAGTATTAAGTTCATAAGAACGGAGTAACGCTTTAAGCAAGATGACATGATGTAGAGGGATAAACTCAAGCAATATGATATAAACCCCATCTTTTTATCCTCGATGGCAACAGTACATGTGTCATTTCCCTTTCTGTCACTGGGATCGAGCACCGCAAGATTGAACCCAAAGCTAAGCACTTCTCCCATTGCAAGAAAGATCAATCTAGTAGACCAAACTAAACTGATAATTCAAAGAGACTTGCAAAGATATCAAATCATGCATATAATAATTCAGAGAAGAACCAAATAATATTCATAGATAATCAAGTTCATAAACCCACAATTCATCGGATCTCGGCAAACACACCGCAAAAGAGTATTACATCGAATAGATCTCCAGGAACATCGAGGAGAACTTTGTATTGAGATCCAAAGAGAGAGAAGAAGCCATCTAGCTAATAACTATGGACCCGAAGGTCTGTGGTAAACTACTCACACATCATCGGAGAGGCTATGGTGTTGATGTAGAAGCCCTCCGTGATCGAATCCCCCTCCGGCAGATCGCCGAAAAAGGCCCCAAGATGGGATCTCACGGGTACAGAAGGTTGTGGCGGTGGAAAAGTGGTTTCGTGACTCCCCTGGATGTTTTTAGGGTATAAGAGTATATATAGGCGAAAGAAGTAGGTCGGTGGAGCTACGAGGGGCCCATGAGGGTGGGGGGCGCGCCTACCCCCCTGGGCGTGCCGTCCTGCCTCGTTGCTTCCTTGACTTCCACTCCAAGTCTCCTGGATTGCGTTTGTTCCAAAAAATGATTCTTGCGAAGGTTTCGTTCCGTTTGGATTCCGTTTGATATTCCTTTTCTGCGAAACACTGAAATAGGCAAAAATACAGCAATTTGCACTGGGCCTTCGGTTAATAGGTTAGTCCCAAAAATAATATAAAAGAGCATAATAAAGCCCATTAAACATCCAAAACAGATAATATAATAGCATGGAACAATCAAAAATTATAGATACGTTGGAGACGTATCAAGCATCCCCAAGCTTAATTCCTGCTCGTCCTCGAGTAGGTAAATGATAAAACAGAATTTTTGATGTGGAATGCTACCTAACATAATTTTTCAATGTAATTCTCTTTATTGTGGCATGAATGTCCAAATCCAAAAGATTCTAGACAAAGTTTTAATATTGACATAAAAATAGTAATACTTCAAGCATGCTAACCAAGCAATTATGTCTTATCAAAATAACATAGCCAAAGAAAGTTTATCCCTACAAAATCATATAGTTTGTCCATGCTTCATTTTCGTCACACAAAATGCTCCCATCATGCACAACCCCGATGACAAGCCAAGCAATTGTTTCATACTTAGCCTTTTCAAACTCTTTCAACTTTTACGCAATATATGAGCGCAAGCCATGGACATAGCACTATGGGTGGAATAGCGTATGATGATGGGGGTTATGTGAGAAGACAAAAAAGGAGAAAGTCTCACATTGACGCAGCTAAGCAACGGGCTATGGAGATTCCCATCAATTGATGTCAATGCGAGGAGTAGGGATTGCCATGCAACGGATGCACTAGAGCTATAAATATATGAAAGCTCGTCAAAAGAAACTAAGTGGGTGTGCATCCAACTTGCTTGCTCACGAAGACCTAGGGCATTTTGAGGATGCCCATCATTGGAATATACAAGCCAAGTTCTATAATGAAAAATTCCCACTTGTAAATGAAAGTGACAAAATAAGAAACTCTCTATCATGAAGATCATGGTGCTATTTTGAAGCACAAGTGTGGAAAAGGATAGTAACATTGTCCCTTATCTCTTTTTCTCTCATTTTTTTTATTTGGGCCTCTTTGGCCTCTCTTTTTTTATTTGGGCTTCTTTGGCCTCTTTTTTTATTTTATTTTTTCGTCCGGAGTCTCATCCCGATTTGTGGGGGAATCATAGTCTCCATCATCCTTTCCTCACATGGGACAATGCTCTAATAATGAAAATCATCACACTTCTATTTACTTACAACTCAAGAATTACAACTCGATACTTAGAACAAAATATGACTCTATGTGAATGCCTCCGGCGGTGTACCGGGATATGCAATGAATCAAGAGCGACATGTATGAAAGAATTATGAAGGTGGCTTTGCCACAAATACGATGTCAGCTACATGATCATGCAAAGCAATATGAAAATGATGGAGCGTGTCATAATAAACGGAATGGTGGAAAGTTGCATGGCAATATATCTCGGAATGGCTATGGAAATGCCATAATAGGTAGGTATGGTGGCTGTTTTGAGGAAGATATAAGGAGGCTTATGTGTGATAGAGCGTATCATATCACGGGGTTTGGATGCACCGGCGAAGTTTGCACCAACTCTCAAGGTGAGAAAGGGCAATGCACGGTACCGAAGAGGCTAGCAACGATGGAAGGGTGAGAGTGTGTATAATCCATGGACTCAACATTAGTCATAAAGAACTCACATACTTATTGCAAAAATCTATGAGTCAACAAAACTAAGCACTACGTGCATGCTCCTAGAGGGATAGATTGGTAGGAAAAGACCATCGCTTGTCCCCGACCGCCACTCATAAGGAAAGCAATCAAAGAACACCCCATGCTTCAAATTTGTCACACAACGTTTACCATACGTGCATGCTACGGGACTTGCAATCCTCAACACAAGTATTTCTCAATTCCACAATTACCCAACTAGCATGACTCTAACATTACCACCTTTATATCTCAAAACAACTATCAAGTATCAAACTTCTCATAGTGTTCAATGCACTATATGAAAGTTTTTATTATACCCATCTTGAATGCCTATCATATTACGACTAATTTTATAGCCAAAGCAAACTACCATGCTGTTCTAAAAGACTCTCAAAATAATATAAGTGAAGCATTAGAGATTAATAATTTCTATAAAATAAAACCACCACCGTGCTCTAAAAAGGTATAAGTGAAGCACTAGAGCAAAATTTATCTAGCTCAAAAGATATAAGTGAAGCACATAGAGTATTCTAATAAATTCCGATTCATGTGTGTCTCCCCCATAAGGTGTGTACAGCAAGGATGATTGTGGTAAACTAAAAGGCAAAGACTCAAATCATACAATACGCTCCAAGCAAAACACATGTCATGTGGTGAATAAAAATATAGCCCCGAGTAAAGTTACCGATAGACGAAGACGAAAGAGGGGATGCCTTCCGGGGCATCCCCAAGCTTAGGCTTTTGGTTGTCCTTGAATTTTACCTTGGGGTGCCTTGGGCATACCCAAGCTTAGGCTTTTGCCACTCCTTGTTCCAAAATTCATCAAATCTTTACCAAAAATTTGAAAACTTCACAACACAAAACTCAAACAGAAAATCTCATGAGCTTCGTTAGTGAAAGAAAACAAATCACCACCATAAGGTACTGTAATGAACTCATTCTTTATTTATATTGGTGTTAAAGCTACTGTATTCCAACTTCTCTATGGTTCATACCCCCCGATACTAGCCATAGATTCATCAAAATAAGCAAACAACACACGAAAAACAGAATCTGTCAAAAACAGAACAGTCTGTAGTAATCTGTATCAAACGTATACTTCTGGAACTCCAAAAATTCTGAAATAAATTGGTGGACGTGAGGAATTTGTCTATTAATCATCTGCAAAAATAATCAACCTAAAAGCAATCTCCAGTAAAAAATGGCATCTAATCTCGTGAGAGCTAAATTTTTTGTTTTTTACAGCAAGATCGCAAAGACTTCACCCAAGTCTTCCCAACGGTTCTACTTGGAACAAACACTAATTAAAACATAAAAACATATCTAAACAGAGTCTAGATGAATTATTTATTACTAAACAGAAACAAAAAGCAAGGAAAAAATAAAATTGGGTTGCCTCCCAACAAGCGCTATCGTTTAACGCCCCTAGCTAGGCATTGAGATTTCGATGATGCTCACATGAAAGACAAGAATCGAAGTGCAAAGAGAGCATCATGAAACACGTGACAAACACATCTAAGTCTAACATACTTCCTATGCATAGGCATATTATAGGCAAACAAATTATCATAGCAAGCAAAAACTAGCATATGCAAGGAAGCGGAAAGAAACAATAGCAATCTCAACATAACGAGAGGTAATTTATTATCATGAAAATTTCTACAACCATATTTTCCTCTCTCATAATAATTACATGTGGGATCATAAGAAAATTCAACAAAATAGCTATCACATAAAATATTTTCAACACGATCCACATGCATGCGAAGTTGACACTCTTCCAAAATAGTGGGGTTATCATTAACTAAAGTCATGACCTCTCCAAACCCACTTTTATCAAAAATACCATAAGATTGAACATTCCACAAATATGTGGGATCTAATGTTGACACTCTTCCAAACCCACTTTCAATATTATTGCAAACACTATTATCAATCTCATATTCATCATGGGGCTTAAATAAATTTTCAAGATCATAAGAAGAATCACCCCAATTATGATCATTGCAACGAGTAGTAGACATAGCAAAACTAGCATCCCCAAGCTTAGGGTTTTGCATATTATTAGCACAATTGACATCAAGAGAATTTATAGTAAAATCATTGCAATCATGCTTTTTATTCAAGGAGCTATCGTGAATCTCTTCATAAATTTATTCATCACAATTTTCAGATTTCACGAATTTCAAGCAAAACCTCATAAAGATAATCTAGTGCACTCAAATCACTAGAAATTGGTTCATAATTGGATATCTTAAAAAGATTAGCAAGGGGATGAGGATCCACAAACTTTTAGCAAGCGAAGCTGCAAGCAAAAAGAAGGCACATGGTAACACAAGATCGAACGGAAAAGGGGCGAGAAAAAGGCAAAGGTGAAGTGGGGGAGAGGAAAATGAGAGGCAAATGGCAAATAATGTAATTTGAGGGATAAGAGTTTGTGATGGGTAATTGGTATGTCTTGACTTGAGCGTAGATCTCCCCGGCAACGGCGCCAGAAATCCTTCTTGCTACCTCTTGAGCATGCGTTGGTTTTCCCTTGAAGAGGAAAGGGTGATACAGCAAAGTAGCATAAGTATTTCCCTCAGTTTTTAAGAACCAAGGTATCAATCCAGTAGGAGACTACACGCAAATCGCCTACTACCTGCACAAACAATCAAGAACCTTGCAACCAACGCGATAAAGGGGTTGTCAATCCCTTCAAGGCCACTTGCAAAAGTGAGATCTGATAAAGATAATAAGATAAATATTTTTGGTATTTTTGTTGTATATATTGGAAAATAAAGATTGCAAAATAAACGGAGACAGAAATAGCTAGTTGACGGGAAACTAATATGATGTAAAATAGACCCAGGGGCCATAGGTTTCACTAGTGGCTTCTCTCAAGATAGCATATATTATGGTGGGTGAACAAATTACTGCTGAGCAATTGATAGAAAAGTGCATAGTTATGATGATATCTAAGGCAATGATCATGAATATAGGCATCACATATGTGTCAAGTAGACCGAAACGATTCTGCATCTACTACTATTACTCCACACATCGACCGCTATCCAGCATGCATCTAGAGTATTAAGTTCATAAGAACGGAGTAACGCTTTAAGCAAGATGACATGATGTAGAGGGATAAACTCAAGCAATATGATATAAACCCCATCTTTTTATCCTCGATGGAAACAATACAATACGTGCCGTTTCCCTTTCTGTCACTGGGATCGAGCACCGCAAGATTGAACCCAAAGCTAAGCACTTCTCCCATTGCAAGAAAGATCAATCTAGTAGGCCAAACTAAACTGATAATTCAAAGAGAATTGCAAAGATATCAAATCATGCATATAAGAATTCAGAGAAGCACCAAATAATATTCATAGATAATCAAGTTCATAAACCCACAATTCATCGGATCTCGGCAAACACACCGCAAAAGAGTATTACACCGAATAGATCTCCAAGAACATCGAGGAGAACTTTGTATTGAGATTCAAAGAGAGATAAGAAGCCATCTAGCTAATAACTACGGACCCGAAAGTCTGTGGTAAACTACTCACACATCATCGGAGAGGCTATGGTGTTGATGTAGAAGCCCTCCGTGATCAAATCCCCCTCCGGCAGATCGCCGGAAAAGGCCCCAAGATGGGATCTCACGGGTACAGAAGGTTGCGGCAGTGGAAAAGTGGTTTCGTGGCTCCCCTGGATGTTTTCAGGGTATAAGAGTATATATAGGCGAAAGAAGTAGGTCAGTGGAGCTACGAGGGGCCCACGAGGGTGGGGGCGCGCCTACCCCCCTGGGCGCGCCCTCCTGCCTCGTGGCTGCCTCGTTGCTTCCTTGACTTCCACTCCAAGTCTCCTGGATTGTGTTTGTTCCAAAAAAGATCCTCGCGAAGGTTTCGTTCCGTTTGGATTCTGTTTGATATTCCTTTTCTGCGAAACACTAAAATAGGCAAAAAAACAGCAATTTGCACTGGGCCTTCGGTTAATAGGTTAGTCCTTAAAATAATATAAAAGAGCATAATAAAGCCCATTAAACATCCAAAACAGATAATATAATAGCATGGAACAATCAAAATTATAGATACG
Organism: Triticum aestivum; assembly: GCF_018294505.1. NCBI lineage: Eukaryota > Viridiplantae > Streptophyta > Magnoliopsida > Poales > Poaceae > Triticum > Triticum aestivum. The sequence goes on from NC_057808.1 coordinate 432,196,714, forward strand.
TTGGAGACGTATCAAGCATCCCCAAGCTTAATTCTCGCTCGTCCTCGAGTAGGTAAATGATAAAACAGAATTTTTGATGTGGAATGCTACCTAACATAATTTTTCAATGTAATTCTCTTAATTGTGGCATGAATGTTCAGATCCAAAAGATTCTAGACAAAGTTTTAATATTGACATAAAAATAGTAATACTTCAAGCATGCTAACCAAGCAATTATGTCTTATCAAAATAACATAGCTAAAGAAAGCTTATCTGAGGTGTTCCTCCGGTATTCGGAAGTTTGATAGCACACAAGATGTTCCTCCGGTATTCGGGAGTTGCATAATCTCATAGTCTGAGGAACATGTATAAGTCATGAAGAAAGCAGTAGCAATAAAACTGTAACGATCATAATGCTAAGCTAACGAATGGGTCTTGTCCATCACATCATTCTGTGATCCCGTTCATCAAATGACAACACATGTCTATGGTTAGGAAACATAACCATCTTTGATAAACGAGCTAGTCAAATAGAGGCATACTAGGGACACTTTGTTTTGTCTATGTATTCACACATGTACTAAGTTTCCGATTAATACAATTCTAGCATGAATAATAAACATTTATCATGAAATAAGGAAATAACTTTATTATTGCCTCTAGGGCATATTTCCTTCACTGACCTCGCTATCGCCGCAGTTGCCGGCCTCTATCGCGGGTCTTTCGGTTGTCTCCTACGCAGATGAAGTGTTGGAACCTAGGCAGTAGCCCATGGGCTTCTAGGTGGCGGTGACTGTTCGCGGCAATACGGATGGCGTGGCGGTCGTATGTGTTGTCAGGAGGCCGCAGCTTCGGCATCATCCATGGTCGACCTGGCGGTGCCCTGATTCAGATTTGGATGGCTTGGTGGTGGTGATCTAGATCCAACCGGGCGGGTGGTGATGGCTGCACACTGAGCTGCAGCGACCTCCAGCGGCTCCACGACGACGATGGTCACCAAAAGGTCTTCGGGATGGTTCATCTCTCCAGATTTGATGGTGAACTTCAACGGTGAAATACAAACTATGGATGAAGGCTTGACGCGGAGGAATGGTTGTGCAGCGGCGGTAGTCGCTCATCTCATTTAGTTGCTGGGATCGCGGAAAAGGGTGGCGACAACACATGAGTGGCTTTGATGGTGCTATATGCATCCGGTCTCGAACTCCAGGGTGAAAGCTTAGGTCTGAACCGAGTCGGTTATACCTGCGATTGGCGATGTTTTTTCTTTGCATCGTTACCTTGTTGAAGGCATTGCTTCGATATGCTCTGGCTGATTCTGCAAGGTGAAAACCTTGGATCCGATGACAGTGGTGCTTGAGCGTCGCTACCTTCCTGAAGCCGTTGTTGTTGAAGAACTTCGTCGGCCGTGTGGTGTCATGAGTTTATTGGTGCGGGTATGATCATTGTTATAGTTTCCTAATCGCGGATCTAATTGTCTTGGGGCTTTTTTATTTTTCTCGCCTACACATAGATTTGGTCTTACATAACTTTGCTATTTGTCAGCGTGTTTTTGTGTGTGTTGGTGTTGGATGTGTGCACCCTACCAATGCAAAGGTCGGATGTGTGCTCATGGTGTTTCCCTTTGATGTTCCATTTTGAGCCAATAAACTCCACCCTTTGCCGGGAAAAATGTACTCACAACGGTCATTTTCTTGAGCAAGACATTTTTTATAATCTTCTTGTCTTGATTCTTTCCATTTATACCAGAGAGCATCAAATAGCAGCCGTGGCAATATTATGCACAAGAAGATATTAAAGATCTTAATCGACGACAGTCATGCTTGTTGAGATATATTGCCCGCCTCTCTCTATCAGTTCGGACTTTTGGATGAGTCGGCTGGAGCATGAATTCAATATGGTATCAGAGCCAAGAGGTCTCGAGTTCAAGACCCTCCCAATGCAGTATTAAATAAAACGATACTGCGGCCTACATCGATCACACGTCTAAGGACTAAAATAGGGAGTTTTGAAATATATCGCCCGCCTCTCTCTATCAGTTCGGACTTTTGAATGAGTTGGCTAGAGCATGAATTCAATAATGTTAGCTTTCAACTCACGGCTATGTGATATTATGTTTGTCGCCATGCCAACTTATCAGGGCTGCAAAAGAGCTCCTTAATTTGCTACGTTTCAAGTCAGTGGATTCTTCTGAGTCGCTGCATGTTTATGGCCGTGGTCTTATTTAACCGACATGATATACGCTTTCGTCTCCTTGGCATGCGGTGAAGTTGTCGACAACCTCGCTTATGTATTGCGTAGAGCACAGTATGGCAAATGAAATAAAGTCACAAACCCCCTTGATCATTATCAAATCGAAAATTATATAATCTTTCTTTCCATGGCATGCAGCAACAATCTTATCTATTCTGGAGTGGAGCGAAGTGTGACAGATAGTTACTGTAGATGACATTCATTCCATCCTAGTGTTCAGTTCACGGTCAAGAAAGTATTTGCATCCAGCAGTCGTTCGTACCGAGCAAAGATCAGATATTGCACCACACAAGAACACATACCCAAGTTTCTTCAGCAAAAGGAATAGTTGCACGTGTTGCTAATTGACAGTCATGCATGTATGTGCTTGTTTGGTTGACAATCAGATCATCCGGTTAATTATCAGCTCACATATCATAGTAGAATCACAAATTAATGTGTCGCCACATTACAACCTCATTTTCTGGTCAACCTCACTTTCACTTATGAGATGCAGTTGAAGACATACCACGGTTGCATTGCCTGGATGCACACTGACCATCCATCCAGAGGAACAGCCAGCATGAGGCTGCCTCCTTACCACACCACGAAGCAATTCATCCGCCATCTTGCCACACGCGCCAACCTGCCGACGTCGGAAAGAAAAGGGGAATGGATAGATTGAGTGTGCAAGTAAAACAGGGATAGATAGTTAGATCATTACTTGTACTACCTCTGACTGTCTTTTGCTGAATGGTTGTGACTTGTCTATGGCACTAACTGAACAGAGCAACATGCAGTTTCAGAATCTGAACTTCTGTTGCATTAAACAAGAAAAGTCAGGTTGGTCGTCCATTATCCATTTGATGATGAATCCCATCTTGAATACCACTCTCTGAATTTCAAAGATACTAGGTAAATTATATATATCACCAGGGGCGCATGAAATGAATGCAGATGCAGTTTTCAGAACCTGAAACATGGCTGGCTTGTTCGTCTTCCCATGAATGCCAGGGAGCGTAAAATTATCCAGCCATGGCAATAGTATAGTGTATGCACAGAAACGCCAACTGCCATAGTCTGGATTGTTGAGTACATTTTCTATATTCTGACTATATATACAAGGGTGCATCCACTTATTTGGTAAGGTTTGGTGAACAATGGAAATTCGTGATGACATTCCTATCCTTTTGTGCCCTTGATCAAGTAAAATTCAAATTCTTGTGAAAGAAAATAAATAACACAATTCACCATGGAGATGACAATAATGTTCTGGACTTGTGGTACAGAAAAAAGGTAAGAAGAATACACAAAAGAGAGTAAGTAGCAGTAGAGGGACATGCATATCCTTGCATCTTTCCTCAACTACCACTACTCCTCTTCATAATAATCGGCTCCGTCCTCTGAATGTTTATTCTCCGACTGATCCTGCTAAACGAAATCAAATAGCAGGAAGGAAGGAATATATTCAGATTCAGTTAGCTTTTTCAGGAACGAAGGAATATATGCCTAGATTTCAGGCCCAAGCCCGGCCCACCAATCGAAAAGCCCATCAGGCCTCGGGCTGGCTCTTATCCTAAAACACAAATATGACAAGCCTGAGCTCAGCCCGGCCTTCAGGCTCAAAACATAGGCCCAGGCCCGGCCCATGGGCAAGACCGGGCCGGGTCAGGTCGTGCCGGCCGATCCGGGTTTCCCATGGCCAGGTATAAGTGCCCTGTTGGGCTTTTTCAGAGGGGGGGAGCGGGAGCGGGGCTTTTTTAGGCAAAGGGGTGGAAGCAGCAGTTGGTTTTCTCCGTGTGCAAAAGTGGAGTTTTCTCTATGGTTTTTCGTATCGGATTTTTCACTGTTTGCACCGGTTTTCTATTTTTCTTTTTCTGCTTTTTTTCGGTTTTCACCATTTTTCCTTGTCGACACGTTTTTTTCACACGAAATGTATATTTTTCTATACATTAGGAACATTTCTTTATACACATTCAACATTCTTAAATACATATTTTGATGTCTACTTTTTCATACACATTGTACTTTTTCAGTATACACCTGAAACATTTCTTTATACATGATTAATATTTGTTTTTCCAAATACATTTTTGATATCTACTTTTTTCGACACATTGTACATGAAAACAAGAGGCGTTCGAGAGGTGAAGAGTACATGGCAACAGCTGCGGCATTCGAATCGGGCCCGATTAAGAGCCCTATTGGGCTTTTTCAGAGCGGCGGCGGCAGCGGGTGCCATTTTTTTCTGACCTCGAAGCGGCGGCGGGGGAGCGGAAGCGTGGCCTTTCTAGGCGAAGGGGTGGAAGCGGCTATAGAAGCAGGAAGCCGCCGCTGGTTTTCTCCGTATGCAACAGCGGATTTTTTCCTATGATTTCTCGTATCGGATTTTTCACTGTTTGCAATTGTTTTCTATTCTTTTTTCTTTTCTTGTTCTGTTTTCTTTTTTTCTCGGTTTTCACCCTTTCTTATTGTCAACACATATCTACCTTTTTTCCACACGCTATGTATATTTTTCTATATATCAGGAACAGTTCTTTATACACATCTAACATTCTTAAGTACATGTTTTGATGTGGGCATGTCTACTTTTTTCATACACATTGTACTTTTTCAGTATACACTTGAAATATACATGATTAATATTTGTTTCCCCAAAACATGTTTTGATATCTACTTTTATTCCACACATTGTACATGAAAACAAGAGGCGTTCGAGCCGTGAAGAGTACATGGCCAACCTTAGGCAGATGCATCTGAATATATTCCTTCGTTCAGAGCTCGTCCTAAGGCAGATGCATCCCTGAGCCGTGAAGAGTACATAGCCAACCTAAGGCAGATGCATCCAGAGCTCGTCCCCGAGAAGCACCGGCCCTCAAGAAGAGGCTTGACAACACAAACAAGACTAGGCCGTCCGGGAGACAGCCCATGACAAAAGTGATCACACTTCCGTCCAACTAGTTTAAATTTGTATTGTGCAATGTAGTTTGAACTTAAATAAAACCAGCTCTGGTTTCATGCTTTCCCTGGTGCTTTGATGACAAACAATTTGAACTAAAACCCCCACTTATTTCCGAACAAAGGGAATACTTAAATAAATCACAAAGACACAAACTACAACTTGCCAAGTTGGTATTGGGCCTTTGGCATACCCTGGCTCAGGGTTTTATTTATGGGTCTGTTTAGGACACATCTAGATGTGACATAGTTATGTCACATCTAAACTGATATACACTTTGTTTGTAGTCTTTTTTTTTGTCCTGGTTTTTTTTTATTTCTTGTTGCTGCATTATATATTTGTGAGAGGTTAGATGTGACATCCTTAAAAAACATCTAGATGTGAATTAGACAAACTGTTTATTAATCCTAGCTTGTGCGGCATTCTCATATATTTTCTGGTTTTTCACTATAAGATCTATACTTCTCTCAGGAAAAACTAAGATCTATGCATCTTTAGAAAATCTGACAATACATCAGTTCCCAGTTTTCCCCATTGGGACAGCCGGTCCATCCAATTTAAAAATTAAGAGAGGCATGCTAAGTAAAAAAGATTATAAGCTTCACTGTCAGAATAGCATATATAGCAATGGAACAATTGACATGACAAAAGACACATGTCTATAAACCCACTAAAGCTAGAGCAGATTGCAAAAAATCACTCCACAGCTCGGAGCAGGATGCAATGCCATATTGCACCTGAGTGGCCTTTGTATTACACCATTATTACCCAAGAGGTTTCTGCTTGTTTTAAACCGTCAATGCATGGACCCAATTCAAGAAAGCCTGCTTCAGGATCAGCTTGTCAGGACTGTCACTTCTGCGAGGGGAACAGATCGACCTGAGGAGCACCAGCAACACCATTGCTGCCTTGAACAGTTCTCGGTTTCAAGCGCAGCTCAGGTGAAGATGCAAGGGCATTGACGGCCTCTTCTGGAGGTAAACACCGCTTCGAGAAGTACATGCCTATTCCTTTCGTCTTCTGGGGACGATCCACTGAAAAAACGAAAAATGGTTGGTGAGGTGCAACATTCCTACTGAGAAACAAGGAAGTATAGGGTACTTACCAGGTGGTGAGGAAGTTAAACCAAGCTTGTCAAGAACCTCTTTCTTAACCTGCAACCAAATAAGAGCAGAACACCTTAATACAGTGAAATCTTTGATCCATGTAGTCTGTTCTCAGCTAGTAATCATGCTACTATAGTAAATGAGCAGTGATAATCAGGTATTAAGGTGTGCTGCCAAGTGTGTAAGTATTCTGACCTGCCAGCGGTTATCAACAAAGTCAGATATCTCCCTCACTTTATGGTTCAGTTGAGTCTTCTTAACAGTCGGAAATTTCTGGTGCAGTAATTCCACCAGCTTGTGGATACCATCTCGACTTGACTGTATCACCTGAACCTGTGGTGGAATTAAACAAAGAATAATTAAACAAGTCTTAAAAATGCTACCTCCATTCAAAAGGGAAATACAAACAAGTTGCGACTACTTACAATTTCTTGCAGGTCTGTATCTAGTACAGAGGATGCAGCTGCAGGGCTACTTTTTGCATTGGACTGGTTGGTTTCTTCAGAAGCAGCAGATGAACTGTCAATGGCTGGCACATCAACAACTCCACCCCCCGGACAGATCCGCATTGAAAGAACTTGCAGACAAAGTTGCTCGATCTTCAAACTTCCCTTGAGATCTTGGGCGGTCAATAAGTCGGCCTTTTCATGAGCTAAGTTGGATATTACTAGAGGTTGACTCTTGCGGAGAGCCTGTTCAGTCAGAGTGTTAAGCACTTTTTGCTGGCGTAGTAAAGTTCTGAATTCCTCAACTTCTGGACACTGGCTGGTTGGCAAACTACTGGCATCATCAGCCTTTTCATCCAATAGACTTTCTACCTGAATACCCTGCAGGAAAGAAACTCCAGATGTTGAATTGCAGAACAATATTTCATTATGATGGATACTTGGGAATGGGGATGCATCCTATCAACAAAGAGCATGTGTATTTCTTTTATTTCTTGCTTAAGATAGCATTATAATTTTATTATCTTTGTAACAGCTTTGACAGAAGTTGTTTGTTCAACGAGATAAATTGGATAACACAAGTATTGCAGGTCAGCCTAGCTAAATGCTAGAGAATGCTTGCTGTCTATCACATCTGAATGCAGGTTTAATCTTGTCTGTCTTGCGCTTTTGTTAACTCTGAAGTGGTAGGGACATGCTTGGATGTAAGAATACAGGCAAAAACATGTGGAATAGAATTTCTACCTTATGTTGACAGAACAATTCATTTATTCAATGTTAGAAGAGTATACCTCACTATCCGAGAGGTAACCATCAGGGACAACAAAGCTATCTTCCTCTTCTTCATCTGTAATCTTGGAATCTTCTTCATCCATAACCTCATCAGTGTCCTTCTCACAATCAGAAAGGCTCTCACCAGGATCCACCTGTGCAGCAAACATAGCATGAGTATCTCTTGGGAGAAAGGAAGGAAGACAAAGCAAGATCATTGGCAATTACCTCCTCCCATTCATCATCACTGTCAATTTCATAATCAAGATCAGGATCCATCATAAGTGGACACTTTGGACGAATTACAGCACTGCAAATGATTATAAAACATAGCATGATATGGCAGTAGATTGAAAAACATCAAGAATTTATTGATATTTTTTAGATTAAGTTTTAACCTTTTCTTCCTCCAAGTCCCATAATATGCTGGCCTGTTACTTTTGGCAAATTGCAGAAGCTTTCTCTTTATCAATCTAGTTGGCAGAGAATTATCATTACGGGTGACATGACATTCAACCTCGCTGGCTGGAAGCATATCAATGTCATTTCCTAGTTTATCTGGTTCATTTTCTTGACCTGAATTGTGACAAGCATCTTCATTTGGAGCAGAAAGTATTTCATCGATCATGTCATCTGAGGTTTTTTGAAGCTTCAGCTCTTTAAATGCCTCCTTGGGTTTGTGTCTGATACCCCATCTGGAGGACCTGTTATAGTTTGATAACTTTTGCCAACCAGTGATCTGCAACCTGTGATGCATTCCATTCAACCCATATCAGTGGCATATCTAAAGCATATAAAAGGGCACAGTAAGACTACAATAGTTGATTAATGTTAATTTTCTCTGGGAAAGCCTTATGCATATTCTGTTTTCGAGTGACCCCATGAATGTGTTTAACAAGCTAGCCTACTATCAAAAGGAATATTGACATTAGGAGATATTGCTCACCTCTGAAGGTACTCCAAAGTCCAGCTCTCTTTCAGATTGAAGGAAGAATCAATTATTGATGTAGCAGCTGATATCTCTTTTTTAGTAGTGCCTGGATCAACAGAGCATGCATCTGAGTCATTCTCTCCAGATTTAGGTTTTTCACTGTCATTACTTTTGAAAAGGCGCTGCATTAACAAAGCTTGCTTCTGAATGGCCAGTTGTTTCTTGAGTTGTGCTGCTTCCTTCTCAAGACGCTTCTGTTCTTTATCAGCTTCCTCTTGCTGCTTCTTTTGTTGTTTTCTCATTTCAGCTTCTTCTTTTTCACGGCGCTTCTGCTCTTTCAGTGCATCCTCTTGCTGCTTCTTTTCTTGTTTTCTCATTTCAGCTTCTTCTTTTTCACGGCGCTTCTGCTCTTTCAGTGCTTCTTCTTCCTGCCTCTTTTGTCGTTTCTTTACTTCAGCTTCTTCCTTTTCACGTCTTTTTTGTTCTCTCAGTGCCTCTTCTTGCATTTTCTTTTGCTGTTTCATCATCTGATGTTCCTCTTTCTCCTGGCGTTTTGTTTCCTTCTGGGATTGCTTTTGCATTTTCAGAATTACTTGTTCCTAGAATTTGGTGGTACAACATGACATTAGTGGATAAAACAGAAATGCAGTTCACTTGCAACACTGCTGTTGTAATATGGCATGTTGCTCTTACTCAAAAACAGATAACCTAATTTATGTTGGAATGTTATACAAGAAACTAACATATCCACTGAATCATTGTAGTTGCAGATCAAATTGCAAAACTAACACTCTCAGATTAGCAGGTCTATTATGATATACTAATTTATTTAGGAAGAAGCAAGGCTATATGGCTCAGAATTCAGAAAAGTGCTAAGAATCTGATATAACAACAGCTTGGTTGTGTGTATGTATTATGAGTTCACATAAGAAAATTAAACTGGTTTCTGAAAGTTCGAATAAGGTGCAGCAACTTAATGTATACAAAATTCGTCAGTATCTTCATAGTGTCTATAGAATACATAGCTAATCACATTCTCTGAAATTCTTTAAATACTTGCACGTTGCATTTTTTAAAATGATAGAAAGGAAAGAGATACTAACATTAGCAGGAGCATTTCCATTTGGCAGCCCAGAGCCATTCACAGCATCTACTCCACCAACAGTTCCCTCATTATTTTCCATCACTTGCATTGACTGATCTGTTGATTCTACATCTTTGGCACCCCTTTATTCACAAATAAATACACATGTATTAGGGCTTCAAAGCCTTAAGGTTCAAATAAGATGAGCATGGCAATGCCTACAAACAAAACACAATGCAAAAGGCGCGCACACACCTTTGAATGTTGTTCTTTTGTGTGACTCTTTCCACCATTGATCTAATCCCTTCCAGGTTCAGTGCTTTGCTTAACTTCATTGATACTTTTCTAAGTTCATTTACTTGACCTTCAGCTCCTGTAGATTCCAGAGCTGACAAAGTTGCTGCGATAGAGATGCACTTAGTGAACAGAATACAAGCTATGGAGTAGGCAATTTCACAGTTCTAATTAGATGACAATGAAAGCTAACTTGCAACAACATTTAAAGAAAAATTAACAGCAAAGCATGTTGTATATTCAAAGAATGGGCACAACTTGAGCTGTTCAAACCAAAAAACTGCAATTTGCATATTAACTGTCAAACATTGATAGATGGAAGTTCAAACATGGTGCAAGAAGATATGGCTTACAATGGAGAGCGGTGATCCTCTCATGGATTTTCTTTCTGGCAGTTCTCCGCGCACTTAAAAACCCACGCGTTCTCACAGGCAGTACCTTCAAATCTCTTACCTGCAATTACAACCCACCACAAGACATCAAGACATATTAATTAGAACTGAACCGGTATTTCTGGATTAAAATAGCATTGAAATGAATTGTTATGGCACCAACTTGTAAATGAAAAACATAGGATAGGATTTACCTCCCAGCACCAAAGAGAAAGCTCTGATTCATCTTCCAGTACATCGGCATCGGGGCTAGATTGTCCGTACATCATCCTCTGCCCAATGAGCAGCACGGAGCTGCGGACGGAAGCCACAGAGACACCCTCTGTTCCCTTGAGCTTCTCAAATGCCTCATCCACCAACTTGGATAGCCCAAGATTGCTCTCCTCCAGCAAGCACCCAATCATGGCGTTGGTTGACAGATTCCCGCCGCCATCGATCTGCATCTTGTGCCCAGAAACCTCCTTGTAGTACTCGAACAAGCCCTGGAGCTCCAGGCGGCACCCGTCAGCAAGAGCCTCCTTCTCTGCAGGAGCAATCACAGGGCCGTTGGATGCCCTCTTCCGCTTCAGTTGCTTCTGCACTTGTACAACGGTGTCCGTCAGTGTAGCAGCGGGAGACTGCGTGGGCGGCGGCACCGTCTGCTTCAGGGCTTGCGCTGGGGTCGCATCGATATCCATCGCATCGCTCGATTCGAGCTCGGCAGATCGGTTGAGCACGACCGGGCCGTCAAGCTGCATCTGCGACTGCTCCAACCTGGCGCCTTCGCCGCTAGGGGGTTCGGGGCGAGCAGCGCCACCGCCAGCCTCCATTGTGGGCAGATCGCAGATTTAGGGAGATTTCAGTTGTCGCAGACGCCGGCTCAGGTACAGGCACGGCGGCGCATTCCTCGGCCCCGCCCCTTGGACGAGCACGGCCTGGGGGGAGAATCAAGATCTGGTCGGATTCGGCATTTCATAGCAACAGAAAGACGGGAGGAGGAAACGATCAGAAATCTAGGGTTCCTTACCGGCAAAAGGAGTCCCGCGCCGGGTCGCCGCCGTCGAGGACGCCGCTTGTGAGAGAGATGACCGAATTCCTTCCCGTGGAGGCGGAACGCGCGCCTCGGTGTGGATCGAGGTGGGGAGCACGCTGGCCGCGAGAGGCGACGGCGCTGGAGAGGGGAGGGGAGGCGGCGGTGGGATTGGGGGGATGGGGGAGGCAGGAGGGGGGAGAAGACAGCGCGCGGGGGCGGGTTTAATTTGGAGAATGGAGCGCAGGTGTGCCGCTTCCGCGCGCGTCCGAAGGATTTCTACTCCCACGCCCCGGCGCGCGCGCCACAAGTTTCGCCCACGGCCCCGCCCAAAAGGAAAGTAGGAAAAAACTTCGCGCGCTACGGGCGGTTTTCGCACCGCGTCGATTGCTTCGCGGGCTCACCCCGCCAAAAACGAAACTGAGGAGCAGCGAGTCAAAACTATGGTTGTGCGGTGGGCCAGTGAGGGAGTGGGCCCCCTACGCAGTGAGACGGATTGTCTTTTTTATAGAAGAAGAGAGGGAGAGAAAGCGAATGCTTGTTGATTTCTCCTTTCTATTTCTGCAACTTAAATGCGCCCAAGAAAACCAGTCTCAGATCGGAGAAATGAGCTACGGTTTTGCCAATTCTCAATTCTCGGTCGATGCGATTTAGGCGTCAAGACTTTTTAAGACTTTTTATGCGTTGGTATTCTATTTTGGGGCGTGTTTGGTTGGTCTCAGCCCCCAAACACGCCCGATGGATGAAATAAAAATGATTTAGTTCCTCATGCGCGGCGTTGGCCTATACCCGCATGAAACTCAAAGCGCCCATATCCTGGGCTCACTGGAAACGCTCGAATCAATTATTTCCATGGGGCCGTGATGAGGCTAACGCAAGGGGACGAACGGCGTCCACGTGGTGCAGGCATGAAGATAGCTGGAGACGAAAACCTGCAGACGCGATATTGGTATAAAATTTGCAATCTTACCCCCTTTTACTCACTCACCCCTAGCAAAAGGGCATGTTCGGTCTCAGTTCTTGGCACCGGCGCCAGCGGTGACTTAGATCTCGGTACCTGGGCGTGAACTAAGATCTCGGGCATCGGGACGTGCTCCTCCCCTCAGTGAGCTGCTCGTCCCTTTCATCTTTGTTTCCATCTAGTCCGCTTCATCTCCGACTTGGGCAAGTCATTGTCGTCTCCCATGGTGGTAAGCAACATACAACTACCCTCCACCACTTGACTTTTAGGTCGTTGGATGAGGTGTATGGTCCATTTCATCGCTACTTACCGCAATATGATTTCACTAGGACAAACGGATGAAGTTGCTCATTCAGGCATTAACACTCATTATTGTGATTCGAGTCTCGCTCATGTTGGTCCACAAGAGGACGGCTCGTCGCATTTCCAAACATGTGATCAGATGTGGTCCAATGTTAACCTGAGATATGGAGAGAATGACGAATCTAAACTACATATACAACTGTAACGATGTATAGGTTGTGAACATGCTTCAAATGAGAAGGCGACATTAGTGATCTTGTAGACCTCACTAGTTCTTAACCACTCATATGTGGGAACCTGATGAACGAGTTCACGCACGAGGACGAGGGTGGCCCGGTCTTCACATTGTAGGATCAAATCGGGAGGGATAACTAGCTTTATACCTGCTAAGGTTGGATGCAACCCGTACGCTGGGGATGGCTGACTGGAGCTGCAAGAACTCCAACCCGTTGTCTGAAAAATCGCAGAACCACAAATCAGGACTAACCCACACAAGATGGCTGGAACCGTAGAGCACTGATTGGGGGGAACCAGAGGCTCCTTCTCGCGAAACCGGATGAACTCACAAGAGCAAAGGTAGCAATGATCTCTCGGATCTATAGCAGTCTTGTTGTATAAGCTTGCGGCTGAATGGTTTGACAAAACGTTTTCTAAAAGAATGGGGGAGATGGGGTTTTATAGCAGGGACAACCCCCCTTAGCTAGGTGTAGAAGGACTCAAGAGTAAACGACTTTTATGGCTTCCTTGGGGGAATAAGCAGTCAACTTCAGAAGTTGTTGGAGAGCTCCTCCGAAATTCGCGAAGCCTTGACAGCGTGACACCTTCCACAGGAATGACCAGAACTTTTGACTCACAACTCCTGATGATATGAGGTTTTTTGCATTGGAAGGTAAAACTGATGTAGGTTCTGGTGATGTACCCCTATGGCCCGGCTCTCCTCCAAATGGGTGTGGCACAACAAAACATCAGAGGTAAAAAACTGACATCATCAGCTTCACTTGAAACTTGTTTTGATAAAAAAACTGTTTCTTTGACTTCGTTTCTTCATGGGATGAGATGTTATTCGCTTCCTTCGATATTTCCTGGCCAACAACAAGGAGATGAAAGCGTAGCCATGTGTTCAAGATTATAGCATGAACTTAAGTAAGCGTTCACCTGGTCATGTATTTGTTTGACACAAAATATTATGATTTCTCCTTTGATGATCGCGGGTGTATAAATGTTGCCATGTCCTCATCATCCTCCCCCTCTTGAAATGAAGTCGTCCTCGACTCTAGTGGTCCTCACACAAAACAAAATGAGCCAGTACAAAGAAGCAACGCAAATACTTTATGGATGCATAAGTCTAGCTTTCACCTTTGCGAACTTCTTCAAATGTTTATGAATGTAAACATGATGTTTTGTTTGACTCGACAATGTTGTCATGTCCATATCATCCTCCCTCTCCTGGAGAACAGTCATCCTCAACTTTATTTGGTATACAAAATTATAGCACGAGGACAATAGAAAATATCTAGGAAAAGGAAAAGATGAGTAATCACGTGTAATGTTCAATTTTATTAGCTCTTTTGTAGTCTCTTCAAGATTGACAAAATGATATTGTTGGATGGATGATGTACCAAACAATTTTTCTCTAATCATATCACGCCATTGCTTCGCAAACTCATAGGTGCATACCTCTGGATTCATGGAAATGGATGATCTCTTTTCTTCTACCTCATTGAGTACTTCCATTCCTGGGTGAAAATCAATCGGCAAGCATGCACCTTGTGTAGTGGTGTTCCGCGTGCACCACATTTGTTCCTGGATCTCATCCTACCATCGTTGCAAGAGAGCTCATAGGTATGCCTTTTGCACCTGCACATATTGCAGAGAAAGAGAATTATGTGAAAGGTTAGTTATCGAATGTTCCCCTCTCTTTTCATTTGGTGGACTACCAATTTCCCATGGTGGTGGATCACTCATCTCTGTATTCTCTTGTTGAAAATCTCAACCTCACATCTAGTGGACTCACATAACTCACTTTTCTTCTCACTCTTATTGTGTGGTACATTGGGTTGTGGATCACTTATCTCTCTAATGAGGTCTAGAATTATCTCAATCTCACATTTTGTGGACTCACACAACTCACTAAACCTCTCTCCCTGAATGTGTGGTATATCTAGGTGGAGATCTTTCATTTTCTCTAATCCCATGATGAATGATTTGATCCTCACATCTGTGGACTCGCTCACCTCACTTTTCTTATCACTCTCAATATATAGAATTGTGGAAAGTGAACACTCTTTCTCACATTTTGTGGAGTCGCTCAACTTTTTTTTCACTCTCAAGTGGTGGGATTTTTGAAAGTGGACACTCTTCCTCACTTTTGGAGGAGTCACTCAGCCTGCTTTTCTTATGACTGTCAAGTTGTGGGATTTTGGATTGTGGACTCTCTTCCTCACATGGAATCTGTGGGACATGTTTCTTGGATGTTGAGACAATAGTGGTGGTCAAGATGGCAACACTAGGAATAAGCTTCTCATGTAAACATGGGCTATGAATCACAGGAGCCAGTTCATCAACCACGGTCATGCTTTGCGGTGGGTCGTGGTATGCCGACGAGTGCCATAACTTTGTCGTCGAGCATGACGTCCTTGATACGATTCATGAGCAACAGTGACTCGCCTAGGGGAAGCAGTAGCTTGCCCTCGAGCATGCCATCCTTGCCACACTTCAGGATCAGCGAGGACACACCCATGAGCAACAACATCATGCCCTCGAGCATGTCTTCTTTGCTGCACTTCATGAGAAACAATAGGGGGTTTGTTGGGGAACGTAGTAATTTCAAAAAAATCCTACGATCACGCAAGATCTATCTAGGAGAAGCATAGCAACGAGCGGGGAGAGTGTGTCCACGTACCCTCGTAGACCGAAAGCGGAAGCTTTTTATCAATGTGGTTGATGTAGTCGTACGTCTTCACGATCCGACCGATCCTAGCACTAAACGTACGGCACCTCCGTGTTCAACACACGTTCAGCTCGATGACGTTCCTTGTACTCTTGATCCAGTTGAGGCCGAGGGAGAGTTTCTTCAGCATGACGGCATGGTGACGGTGATGATGAAGTTGCCGGCATAGGGCTTCGCCTAAGCACTATGACGATATGACCGAGGTGTGTAACTATGGAGGGGGGCACCGCACACGGCTAAAAGATCAACTTATGTGTCTTTGGGGTGCCCCTGCCCCCGTATATAAAGGAGGGGAGGAGGAGGCCGGCCAACAAGGGGCGCGCCAGGGAGAGGGGAGTCCTACTAGGACTCCAGTCCTAGTATGATTTGGCCCCACCCTTTTTTCCTTCTACCGGAGGGGAAAAGGGGAAGGAGAGGGAGTAGGAGAAGGAAAGGGGGGTGGCGCCCCCTTCCCAAGTCCAATCCGGACTCCTCCCTTGTGGGGGCGCACCAACCCCTTGTGGGCTGGTTAGCCTCCCTCCTATGGCCCATAAGGCCCATATCTTTCCCCGGGGGGTTCCGGTAACCCCTCCGGTACTCCGGTATGTACCCGATCAACTCCAGAACCCTTCCGGTGTCCGAATACTACCTTCCAATATATCAATATTTACCTCTCGACCATTCCGAAACTCCTCGTCATGTCCGTGATCTCATCCGGGACTCCGAACAAACTTCGGTTCATCAAAACACGAAACTCATAATACAAATCGTCATCGAACGTTAAGCGTGCGGACCCTACGGGTTCGAGAACTATGTAGACATGACCGAGACACAACTCTGGTCATTAACCAATAGCGGAACCTGGATGCTCATATTGGCTCCTACATATTCTACGAAGATCTTTATCGGTCAAACCGCATAACAACATACGTTGTTCCCTTCGTCATCGGTATGTTACTTGCCTGAGATTCGATCGTCGGTATCATCATACCTAGTTCAATCTCGTTACCGGCAAGTCTCTTTACTCGTTTCGTAATGCATCATCCCGCAACTAACTCATTAGTCACATTGCTTGCAAGGCTTGTAATGATGTGCATTACCGAGAGGGCCCAGAGATACCTCTCCGATACACGGAGTGACAAATCCTAATCTCGATCTATGCCAACTCAACAAACACCATCGGATACACCTATAGAGCATCTTTATAATCACTCAGTTATGTTGTGACATTTGGTAGCACACAAGATGTTCCTCCGGTATTCGGGAGTTGCATAATCTCATAGTCAGAGGAACATGTATAAGTCATGAAGAAAGCAATAGCAATAAAACTGAACGATCAACATGCTAAGCTAACGGATGGGTCTTGTCCATCACATCATTCTCTAATGATGTGATCCCATTCATCAAATGACAACACATGTCTATGGTCAGGAAACATAACCATCTTTGATTAACGAGCTAGTCAAGTAGAGCCATACTAGGGACACTCTGTTTTGTCTATGTATTCACACATGTACTAAGTTTCCGGTTAATACAATTCTAGCATGAATAATAAACATTTATCATGATATAAGGAAATATAAATAACAACTTTATTATTGCCTCTAGGGCATATTTCCTTCAGTCTCCCACTTGCACTAGAGTCAATAATCTAGTTCACATCGTCATGTGATTTAACACCAATAGTTCACATCACCATGTGATTAGTTCACATCGCCATGTGACTAATACCCAAAGGGTTTTAATAGAGTCAGTAATCTAGTTCACATCGCTATGTGATTAACACCCAAAGAGTACTAAGGTCTAATCATGTTTTGCTCGTGAGAGAAGCTTAGTCAATGGGTCTGTCACATTCAGAGCCGTATGTATTTTGCAAATTTTCTATGTCGACAATGCTCTGCATGGAGCTACTCTAGCTAATTGCTCCCACTTTCAATATGTATCCACATTGAGACTCAGAGTCATCCGGATCGGTGTAAAAGCTTGCATCGGCGTAACTCTTTATGATGAACTCTTTACCACCTCCATAACCGAGAAATATCTCCTTAGTCTTCTAAGGATAATTTTGACCGCTGTCAAGTGATCCACTCCTGGACCAATAGCGTACCCCCTTGCCAAACTCATGGCAAGGTACACAATAGGTTTGGTACACAACATAGCATACTTTATAGAACCTATGGTTGAGGCATAGGGAATGACTTTCATTCTCTTTCTATTTTCTGTCGTGGTCGTGTTTTGAGTCTTAGTCAACTTTACACCTTGCAATACAAGCAAGAACTCCTTCTTTGACTGTTCCATTTTGAACTACTTCAAAAATCTTGTCAAGGTATGTACCCATTGAAAAATCTTATCAAGCGTCTTGATCTATCTCTATAGATCTTGATGCTCAATATGTAAGCAGCTTCACCGAGGACTTTCTTTGAAAAACTCCTTTCAAACACTCCTTTATGCTTTCCAGAAATTTCTACATCATTTCCGATCAACAATATGTCACTCGCATATACTTATCAGAAAGGCTGTAGTGCTCGCACTCACTTTCTTGTAAATACAGGCTTCACCGCAAGTCTGTATAAAACTATATGCTTTGATCAACTCATCAAAGCGTATATTCCAACTCCGAGATGCTTGCACCAGTCCATAGATGGATCGCTGGAGCTTGCACATTTTGTTAGTACCTTTCGGATTGACAAAACCTTCTGGTTGCATCATATACAACTCTTTTTTAATAAATCCATTAAGGAATGTAGTTTTGATATCCATTTGCCAGATTTCATAAAATGCGACAATTGCTAACATGATTCGGACAGACTTAGGCATCGATGCGAGTGAGAAAATCTCATCGTAGTCAACACCTTGAACTTGTCGAAAACCTTTTTGCGACAATTCGAGCTTTGTAGATAGTAACACTACTATCAGCGTCCGTCTTCCTCTTGAAGATCCATTTTCTATGGTTTGCCGATCATCGGGAAAATCCATCAAAGTCCACACTTTGTTTTCATACATGGATCCCATCTCAGATTTCATGGCCTCAAGCCATTTCGCGGAATCTAGGCTCATCGCTTCCTCATAGTTCGTAAGTTCATCATGGTCTAGTAACATGACTTCCAATACAGGATTACCGTACCACTCTGGTGCGGATCGTGTTCTGGTTGACCTACGAAGATCAGTAGTAACTTGATCCGAAGTTTCATGATCATCATCATTAACTTCCTCACTAATTGGTGTAGGAATCACTGGAACTGATTTCTGTGATGACCTACTTTCCAATTCGGGAGAAGGTACAATTACCTCATCAAGTTCTACTTTTCCTCCGACTCACTTCTTTCGAGAGAAACTCCTTCTCTAGAAAGGATCCATTCTTAGCAACAAAGATCTTGCCTTAGGATCTGTGATAGAAGGTGTACCCAACAGTTTCTTTTGGGTATCCTATGAAGACGCACTTCTCCGATTTGGGTTTGAGCTTATCAGGTTGAAGTTTTTCACATAAGCATCACAACCCCAAGCTTTAAGAAACGACAACTTAGGTTTCATGCCAAACCACAGTTCATATGGTGTTGTCTCAACGGATTTAGATGGCGCCCTATTTAATGTGAATGTAGTTGTCTCTAATGCATAACCCCAAAACAATAGTGGTAAATCGGTAAGAGGCATCATAGATCGCACCATATCTAATGAAGTACGGTTACGACGTTCGGACACACCATTACACTGTGGTGTTCCAGGTGGCGTGAGTTGTGAAACTATTTCACATTGTTTCAAATGAATACCAAACTCGTAACTCAAATATTCGCCTCCACGATCAGATCGTAGAAACTTTATTTTCTTGTTACGATGATTTTCCACTTCACTCTGAAATTCTTTAAACTTTTCAAATGTTTCAGACTTTATGTTTCATCAAGTAGATGTACTCATATCTGCTCAAATCATCTGTGAAGGTTAGACAATAACGATACCCGTCGCGAGCCTCAACACTCATCGGACCGCATACTTCAGTATGTATTATTTCCAACAAGTCTGTTGCTCGCTCCATTGTTTCGGAGAACGGAGTCGTAGTCATCTTGCCCATGAGGCATGGTTCGCAAGCATCAAGTGATTCCAAAAGCCCATCGGCATGGAGTTTCTTCATGCGCTTTACACCAATATGACCTAAACGGCAGTGCCACAGATAAGTTGCACTATCATTATTAACCTTGCATCTTTTGGCTTCAATATTATGAATATGTGTATCACCACAATCGAGATTCAATAAACCATTCACCCTGGGTGTATGACCACAGAAGGTTTTATTCATGTAAACAGAATAACAATTATTCTTTGACTTAAATGAATAACCGTATTGCAATAAACATGATCCAATCATATTATGCTCAACGCAAACACCAAATAACATTTATTTTAGGTTCAACACTAATCCCAAAGGTAAAGGGAGTGTGCGATGATGATCTTATCAACCTTGGAATCACTTCCAACACACATCGTCACCTTGCCCTCAACTAGTCTCTGTTCATTTTATAACTCCTGTGTTAAGTTACTAATCATAGCAACTAAACCAGTATTAAATACCCAGGGGCTATTATTAATACCAGTAAAGTACACATCTATAACATGTATATCATATATACTTTTGTTCACTTTGCCATCCTTCTTATCCGTCGAGTATTTGGGGCAGTTCCGCTTCCAGTGACCATTTCCTTTGCAGTAGACACTACAAAAAAAACACTTCCGTGATGATACGTGTTTGTCACAGTAGGTCGCGTTTTTTGTCATGCATGTACATCCATGACAAATTTATGACAGAATCAAGATAGTCATACCTGTGCTGTCGTAGAAGTGTTCCATGACATTACCAAAATTATCATCACGGAAGTGTCCACTTCCATGACGATAAATCGCGCGTCACAGAAGTGCTTTCGTCAAGGGTGACCGACACGTGGCATCCACCGTAACGGAACGCCGTTAAGCTATCGGGTCGGATTTTGGATCCGATAACCCGTTAACAGCCCTGACCAATGGGAAATTTCCACGTGTAAAATTCTGATTGGCCGAAGGGAACACCTGTCAGCTCGTCAGTGGGCCAGATGTCGCCCGTCCATTGGAGGAGACATGCCTATGATACGTTGACACGTGGCTGGGCCCAACAAAGGCCCATATAGCTTAAAAAGGTCGGCCTAGTCAAAGGTCCGTAGAACTTAATCAGGTACTAGTGGGCCAGCCCAATAACGGCCTGCTTAATAAAGGCCCATTTACGGCCCGAAGCCAGATCTGGCCCGTTAATTGTTCGCCCAATATTTGGGCCCATTTACGGCCCGAAGCCAGATCTGGCCCGTTAATTGTTCACCCAATATTTAGGCCCATTTGCGGCCCGAAGCCAGATCTGGCCCGTTAATTGTTCGCCGAATATTTGGGCCCAACTACAGCCCAGTGACTTTCGGCCTGTTAGAGCCCTGATGGAGACATGGGCCCATTTCAACCCGGTGTGACTTTCGGCCTGGGAATGGCCCGTGCTGCCCATGGGCCATATATGGTCCGACGGGACATCGGGCCCACTAACGGCCCGTGCTAAAGGTGGCAACAGTTAAGCCCAACGTGACTTTGGGCCTGTTAAAGGCCTTTCACGTAATTCGGCTCGTTGATGCCTGTGCTAAGCTTTCGGCCTCTTAAAGGCCCATGATATCAGTGGGCCAACTAAGGCCCGAGATATGTTTCGGCCTGGTAACGGCCCGTGAGCTAACTGGGCCCAAAACGGCCCGGTCTACATTTTGGCCTGCTGAAGGCCCGTCAACGACTAGTGAAAATTGAGGCCCAACATGCATTTTGGCCTGCTAAAGGCCCGTGGTTTCATCTCGGCCGTAACAGGCCAGTACAATATTCAGCCTATTAATGGCCCAACGCTACCTGGGCCAAACTAAGCGCTGGGTCGACAAAAGGCCCAACTAAAATATAGGCCGGTGTAAGTTTGGGCCTGGCACAATGTGTGAAGGCCCCAATCATTCGGGCCCAAGAAAGACGCAGGCCGGCCCAATTGTGGCCCGCTAAAAACCTGGCCCGTTAGAGTCGAATGTTTCGGTCCGGTCGACTACATCTGATTTTTTTCAGATAGCGAATGATGGCAGTAACCAGTAGGAATTAAGAACAAACCTACTCTATACAATAAAGAAATTACGGCATAGTAACTAAGAATAAACCTACACTATACAATAAAGGATTTAAGGTATATTACATCCACTGGGCATCGAAGTTCGCCACCAGTGATCATAAAGCGCAATGAAGAAGCAGATTACAAAAACTGGGCACCATTGTAGCGTAACAAAATAATACTGAACTGAGACCACTTCCAAGACAATTCAAGAAAGGTTAGCCTTGCGGGGGAACTGCTGTGCAAGCTGCTGAGCAAGGCTGTGAGACCGGCCTAGCATGTCGGTCATAGCTTCCAGGTGTAGCTGTTTAGCGATGAGGTTCTCATTGGTGTTCTCCGCAATCTTTCTTAGAGATAGGACTTCAAGTCGAAGTTGAGTTGCAGAATGCCTTTCTGCTAGAACTTGGGACTGAAGAAGTCGAACTGATTCAGACAACGAATTCTGTGAGCTTGTCTGACTGTTAGTCTCAAGTAACTTGAACTGCATCAAGACAAGACTTTGGGGTTGTCTCGCTATCTTCAAGATGTTTTGCCTTCTTTGCTGCAATATATGTTGGGTTTGTCTCACAACCTTCAGCAGACTTGTGCATGCCATCAGGCATATCACCCTGAAACAAAGCAGAGAGATGACAGGTTTCGCACGTGTATAAACAAAGATGATAACTGTTCTGTCAATTCTATCCAATTTCAAATTAGAAAATAAAGAGTAAGTTCAAAATATCAATAGCATAATTTGGCATTGTTCATAATGCGGGGAGCTTCACCACACTACTGGATTACCATGTCAACATAACAAGCATAGATGAAGGGCAAAGAAAATCATTGTATCTATTTTGGATAATGTGCATGGCATGTTGTTCATATCATCAGCCACATCAGTAAGATAAAACAGTAGATGACAAGGTGCAAACGTGGGCTGCTTCACCACACACTGGATTATAGATCCACAAAAACAAGCATACATATAGGGAGTATTAAGTAATGTGCATGGTATGAATAAGGAATTTGGTTTTACAAGTAAAACTTAGAACTTACGGTTCTTACGAACATGCATTTTGGTAGAAACAGCAAACTAAACAGCAGTAAACGATAGGGAGTATGAGCAAATTAAACAGCAGTTGAGGATAAAGGCTTTAGAAGGACTGACTTACATTAACAGTTAACACCGGCTTTATAATGCCCTTCTCCATGTCAAGGGAAGGATAACTCAAGAATTTCAGCACAGAATCTTCTTCATAAGCATTGCCTGTACTCTACATTTTGTAGAGAGTAATTATAGATATGATAATACTGGAAGGGATAGAGGATAATGAAGATAAGATGCAGATTGATGCTACATAATCAACTACCAATCCCTGGAAGTACAAGCGTTACAGGACAAAATGTACTGACAAGAGCAATGGGCTACACTTCTGCACTGGCATTGTCTGTGTATTCTACTTGTTGGTAAGATTAAATATAGATCTGATCTTTTTTAGTAAATGGTGGGCGAGGGAGATAAGATGCAGAATGCTACAAAATGAACCAATCCCTCTTCCCATAATACAAGAGTGTTTTGAACACTGGTGTACTGTACAAGACGTTCTTATATTATGGGACGGAGGGAGTAGCTGTTAATGTAAGTACAGTGATAGACCACGTTCAGTCCTTACAAGAGGACTGCAGAGCTAAACCTCTTCAAAAGCATTGAGTTGATTCTAAATTTATGTAAGAGTCCATACGGATCTTATAATGTCCACCAAATGGACGATTACGAGGCTAACATGTGCAGTGATGCTACATAATCAAAAAGCTATGAAAGTAAGTATGATCATACAGGGCAAGAGGTACTCACAAGAGCAATGCAGTGTGTAGTATAGTTGCGAGATTCCGTGGTCCCTTGAGAACGAATGTTCTTCTGCTAACAGTTTTCGTACAAGTGAGACATTAAGGCAAATGCAGAAATGTAGTTCAAATTGTGATGTGATATCATAGACAGTACCTTACGCTGCAGCCGAGACCAATGTGTAACAAGATTATTCCAGTCACCGTCGGATAAATGTAGCACCGGAGACTTTACAGAAATTTCGTTCAGAGGCTTGCCATCGAAGTGCGCTTGCCTCAGGTAGGAACGATACTTCATCAACGAGTGCTTGAAAAGCGCAACCAACCCTTGCTCGTCATCACAATCCAGTTTGCTCCTCGCCTATTTAAAAGAATGAAATCTTGTGTCTTCTGTCAGCATAAACATATGCAGTAATGACCATGAATAACATTAGTACATTACTTACGCGTAAGTTGCGGAGGAAGACTGGAAATTGTTCTGTGTCTGCGGTATAATCTTTCCATGAAGGAAAGATGCACACAAAGTTCCTGACAACAACATAAGCTTCATCTTCTAAACTGGGAAGAAATGGAACAGGGGTCCTATTTGCTGCAATTGGGGCTCTCTCTGGTTCGAAAAGGGATTTGGCAACTGGATTTGGTGTACTCTTAGCTGGAATGGGGGTTTTGCGTCGTACAGCTGGTGCTATGTCAACTGGCATAATCATACATTTTGCTGCAGTTGGGGTCTGCTGAGTTGGGGCATCAGAAATGACCAGTGTAGTAGGGCTAGAGTCTGCTAGAGTTGGGGTATTTTGTGGGTCAGGTGATATTGCAACTACACCTAATGGGTTATTTGATTTATCAGGTTCCACTACCTTTTCCAAATACTTTGCTTGTGCTCCTCCACGATCAGCAATCGCCCTCTTCCTTTTGAACGTCTGATACACAAGAACATCATTTGAATGGATAAATATGGTATGATGACAGATGGAATATGTACTGAAAATGGATAGGCAGGGCGTATTCACATACACGATGTGTAAACTAAGCTAATGGCAGTTCAACAAAGTAGAAGCAATGCAAAGCATCAGTTGCAAGATATGTGCGAGCAATGTAACCTTGGAAAGTTAGAGCAAGTACCTTGATGGGTGAATAAGATAGGGCATCTTCCTCTGACTCCTCCACTAGGGAGCTACATTGACTTAGGTCTCCCTCTAGCTCAGAATCACTGTTAGGATCATATTCTGAGCATGAATCTGTAGGTGGAGAGCGTTTGCATTGCATTGCATCCAGACTTGATTTCAGTCCCTTAATGCCAAGTTTGACAGCCATGGCATTGTTCTGCTTTATTCTTTTCATGCGCGCAAGCTCATAATCATTATGATGCTGTTCAGAATCTGAGATTCATGAAAACATAAAAAGTAGTCAGATTATCTTATCTATGGAATGCATTGCGGATTCAACTCGGAGAGTGTCTCCCTATAAACCCCTGCATATGCAAAGTTCACCTCCCCAACCGTGCTGACCAGACCACACACAGAAATACAAACCCCTTATGTCTCTATAACAGGCAGGCACACATTTCAAAACTGAAGTAGGAACATTAGAATCATATGAAATTCGTATTTGAACAAATAAACTAAGCAATTATGAGTGGCGTAATGTTTAGCTTCAAGGGTGGAGTGTTGGTAGTGCGACACAAAGCAAGTAGGCAGATTGTATTCCATGTAAAGATCGAAACCTATGTAAAAGCTGGAGATGACACTTTCTTTCTATACAATGCAGTGTTCGTTACCCACACATGATGGAAGAGATCACATAGAGAAATACTATTCACTCATGTCTACGGTTCCAGTATTTAGAAACAGGGTGGTCCACCCTAGAAGAATATTGACAACAAATATGACAAGGCAAGCATAGATGTAGTGAATCAATCATTTACTTGTGAGCTTACTAGGACAAGTATGCAGAATTGTAACTGCAGTAAGAGACCGTCCAAAATCTGAATGAAGAAGTTTGTCTAGCACTTATTGTTTGCAACTAATCGACGTGAATAATTGGATATTATATCGAATGAGTAAGAAAGACAAGTAAAATTGTCAACAAACCTGGCTTGCAGTAGTAATCTGGGTCAATGTCACTACGACCAACAATCCAAAATGACTAGTTTCTGTTCCGAGGGCCGGAATTTTGAAAACCCTATGAACTTTAGAGGTACTAAAGATTACCGAAATACATCTGAACCATTAAGTGTAGGTAGCACTGAGCACACAACAAACCCTAATGACAGTCCTGCTTAATGAGTAATGAATCAATTAGAAAATGGGTGATGAGGAGTGGCTGCTGAGTGTTGAGGACGTATCTCAGGATAAATCGGGTTGGCTTGGTGGGTGCTACACGCCTGAGCCCTGAACGGACTGGGAAGGTAGGTACGGCGGCGCGCCAGGGCAGCGGTGACGCTGTTGGGCGAGCGGCTCCTGGCCTCCTGTTAGTCCGGCATCTCCTCCTAGAGTCATGCCGTCCGGGGACGGCAAGTCGCCGGCGAGGCAGGCGGCTGGGGGCGAGTAGAGATCGGAAGCGCGCAGCAGAACAGAGGGGAATCAGGGCCTGGGACGACCCAAAATCCCAGGGTGGGCCGGCCCACCGTGGGCACCCTGTAGAGATACACACCCGAGCGGCGAACATGCATTTTCGAAACTAATTTAGGAACATTTAGCTGACCAATTAAACAACTCTGTTTTAATAATATCAGATTCGTATTTGAACAACTAAGCTTGTTTAGCTTGATGGGTGGAGCAGTGTTATTATGACACGAAGCACGTATTCTGATCGTATAGTGATCATAAAAGGGGGAAACTCTAAGCATATTTTTTTAGCAAAAGAGGGTTTCCCCTCCGATTTCTATTAAAGAAACCACCACGGAACCAACATGATCAATTAAACTGTATTATGGTTGTGCCATGGCAGATTTGAAGCTGCAAACCGGAGAAATGATATTTAGCATCCATTGTTTGCTTCGAACTAAGAACTAAATTCTAAGAGCTGAAAAGAAAGTAGAGTAACCAAGTTAAGATCTATTTTCTGGTTGAGATCAAAAAGTTGAGGAGATATGAAGTACCACCTCTCTTGCGGCGCTGTGTAGGCATCGGGGGTGCGATGGCTGTCGGTGGCGTTGAAGCAGATCTGCGACGGTAGACGGGTGCATCGGGGGATAAGTCCCGTTGCGGTGGAAGAGAAGGTCGTGTGAGCGGCCCCGGCAAAGAGGACGACGGCGCCGATGAAGCGAGAGGACGCGATGCAAGGCTATTGGTCCGTCGCCGTGGATGAGAAACGTCCATCTCTAGCAGTGGACGGCGCGGTCTTGGTAGGCACTCCGGCATGGTGGAGGACGGTGGCGATGGATGTGGTGGAGGACGGCGGTGATGGATGGGGTGGCGGACGGAGGCTGGTGTGGGGATGGGGTGTTCTAGCACGGACGGTGTATGAATGGGAAAATGGAGGGAGAGGTACGGGGAACCATGTTTTTGGGACGCGCCTGTCTGAAATATGGGAAAGTTACGAACTTAGCCCCCGTTTAAAATTTGGACGTCTTGTCAGTTGGGAATAGGACGGTAATCTCGCATCTCGCCAATATTTGCCCAGAGCGATTTCGGGCGAGGAGAGGGTGGTTGGCGCCCACGGTGTATGAACGGGGCTGACAGGTAGGGCGGTTGTGTCACGTCTGAGTGAAGTTACAAACGTGCCCCTATTGAAAATATTTGCCCACATCGATTTCGGCCGAATCGAGTTTGTTTTGCCGCCCACCGTGTATGAATGGGGAATGGAGGGAGAAACAGAGGTCTTTCGGACGAGCTTGAATGAAATGAGTTTTGCCGCCCATGTTTGACGCCCACCGTGTCGGAATGGGCTCAGAGGCGGTCGTGTCACGTCTAATTGAAGTTACTAACCTACCCCTATTTAGAGCAGTGGAAATCGGGCCGATGGATTGTCCGTGTAATGGGTAGACAGTAATTTCCATCTCCCAAACACTTGGCTTCGGGCAGCCGACGTGGGAGTGGACATTTTGCTGCTTCTTTCGAATTTTGGGACAATAAGCATCCACGTTTACCCTAGCAACTAAATTCGAATCCATTTTGTATTCCTATATGAATCTTTATAAATCATTCTATGTGTTTTTATATATCTTCAAAAGGACGACAAAGATGTATTCCACTGTCATATATGAATATGGTTTACAAATGCCGATACTCAAATTCAGAAACTAGAATCCAGTTTAAGGTGAATTCGAATATTTGGAACACTTCATGTCCAACTCAAATGTCACACGCAACATAATGTGTACTCCCATTTAGATATGTACACAAGCGATGTATCAAGATTCAAATACCGAGTCAATCAACCAAGAATGTACAGAACTAACAGACATATAAACACTTATAGAGTATATGGATCAATAATATCAACTAGCATACATAAGCCAGGCCGCTGTACTTTTTTTTGGCTACAACAACATCCTTTTTTTAGCCAGCATCTTGGCCCTTTCCGATGCGTGCCACTTATGGTCCATCTATACTACTACTATTGTTGAATGCACATTCAGCCCGATTGGCATATTTGTAGGTCTGGCACAACAATCCAAATGAAATGTCTCCGAGTCTTATCAATTAATACAGACTTGTGCTCAAATAAAATTACAAACCAAAAAACAAAAAAAACAATTATTACATGATCTCTAAAACAAATGGTTTGATTGATTACATGAACAGACAACACAAAGGTTATTCAACTATGGAAAGAACATTTCACCTATGATTTACCAAGTAGGAATTTAATTTCCTTTTTTCCTTCAGGACCTTAACAATCTGGTCAGTCTCAGCTTGCTTCGTTTTGAAATCCACCAAATATTTAATGGTTGTCTTGAGTACTGCTTGTGATTGTGCTGTTTGCTTCCTCAACATGTCAACTTCATCTCTAAGTGCAGAAGCGGAATCTCTTTCTACCACTAGTTTAGTCTCTAGAGCATCAGCAGTTGGCAATTCATAATGCACGATTGGGCCGGTGCCACTGCTGTGGGATGATGCAACGTCCATGGGGACCTCGCTCTTTGATCTTGGGCTAACCTGTTTTGCCATTAAAGTTCCGATTGGATTCAGAAAAGTTGAAGTTAGCAAAACATCTCAACTGGGAGTTATAACAGCAAACCAGTTAAACAAACAAGGAATTAAAGAGTCTCAATTGGATGCTGAAAAGTAGTTATTAACATCATTGTAACCCGCTGTTGCAGCAGCAAAGCAGTTAAACAAACAAGTAGATATTTAAGTTAAGGCAAACAGGTAATTCTTAACAGTAAGTATCAAACACATAGATAGGCGCAGTCTACAATATGATTAACAGGCTATGCCATTATGTAATCAGTAGCAAACTAAATTAAGCCAAGCAACGTAATTGAACAATTTTGCAATAAGTGGCTAACTAAAATTTCGAGAAGCAGGTAACTGAACTTACGCTAGTTCTTTGTACAGGCACACTGCAACTTCTTTTTCGCTTACAAGGTTGTACGAAGGAGTCCATGGCATCAATTGCTTGGATACGCAGTCCCAATACTTCTTTCTTCCCACACTGCATGGGTAAGTCGAATGGTTAATCTGGTAAGATGGTGCGTCCTTGATATGTTATATGAGGACGTGTAGTCGGACTAGTTGTAGCCAAACACATCACACTGGCTTTTATTGTATATTTCATGCGATTACTTTTGGCATATCGAGATCTAAGCAATCTACAATAGGATGAAAAGACTGGCATCCTTCACATTATTGGCGAACTCAGTTCATAGAAACAAGCAATTCAACCATTCTGTGGGTAAATCAAAAGCGCCACTGGAATATTTTTCACTATCCAATCATACATGCAAAAAGGGGCGACGCCACCATAGGGGCTGGTATGGGCGTTCGCCTCAGGTGGTTGGAAAGTGTGCACCTAGTTTGAGTCGTCCAGGTTGGCCCACACTAGTTTTGTTCGTCCCAATGCACGAGCAGGCAATGTAAAAAATGAAGAAAAATGTTTCAATTTGGATGGGCCAATAACATAAGTGCAAGGCAGGCCCTATAGCAGGCTCGCGGCCCAAACGAGCGCCTCCCATATCGATTGACAGCAGGAAAAATCCCAATTCATTCGCTCCAGCCTCCAGTCTGGTTCGCTCCTAACCTAGCCGCCGCTGGACAGACCGACACAGCACTTCCTCGCGCCCTCGTTGGAGGGCGGTCGCCGGGCTTCAAGCGAACGGAAGGACAAGAAGATGAAGATCCAACCCTGGGTGTAGCCTGCGTGGGAGGCAGCGGCGGCAGCACGGGCATGGCATCGAGCTTGCGCAAACGGACTGTCGCAGCTTGCAAGAGTAGCATGCGCAACGAGCAGGTACATCACATCCCTGATTATATCTAATTCAACTCTTCAAATTCTGGCCAATAGTTAAACCTGACGGTGTTGTAA
Source organism: Triticum aestivum (assembly GCF_018294505.1). Classification (NCBI taxonomy): domain Eukaryota; kingdom Viridiplantae; phylum Streptophyta; class Magnoliopsida; order Poales; family Poaceae; genus Triticum; species Triticum aestivum. Next base: position 432,226,538 of record NC_057808.1, read on the forward strand.
AACTGCTTGTATGTAGGGAATCTATGAGAAAATGAAACCAATTTCTACTTATTTTATAACTCCCCCAATCAATGCTGAACTAACTGAATCTGATGTATCTAATCAAGTTTCCGGTGCAAACATACAAGCTCATGTTGTTCTTGAGCCTGAAGTGTCTAATGAACAGACTGCTAATGAAGGATTTGATGCAAACATTTTACATGCTCCTGGTGATGAACATATAGTGTCTAATGAGGGATCTAATGCAAGCATTTTGCAAGCTCATTGAAGGATTTAGTGTCTAATGATGATCTACTATGTTGACAGAGACAGAGATTTGCAGGCATTGATGACAAGCAAATTATAGTGCATTTTCATAGCTTGAGGAAACGTCGAGGCCATCTACCAGGAAGTCCCCGTATCATGACAACATAGCATAAATACTTTTCTAATCTGTTGTTTGAAACTATTGGCATACTTGTGCAGGATAGATATATTGATATGCAGTTTGCGCACTGGTTATACGTGCAATTACACTTCGATATTTTCAGCCAGAGAACGAATAATTCAAGCAGGTACAGACCATGTTTGTAGTCCTTGTACACCATGTTGCATTTTGTGTTTTTTGGTGCTTGCATCATTTAGTGTTTATAATCTGAACTACTTTGGATCATTAGCTGGTTTTCAAAGTGCATGTAGCTTCACATTTCTCAAGTTATGTTGATTTCCGGAATGCAAGTGCCTTCGTATTTTTTAAGTTAAATGTTCGCCCCTGGTAACTTGAATTCGTGGATTAGCCACTGCACACAAATCATACACGAATGCCAGTACGAATTAAATGAAATGCAGGGACTTACGCTAGCTCGTTGTATAGGCTCACTGCAGCTCTGCTTGCGCTTGGGATGTTCCATGTACAAGTCCATGTTACCACTTGCTTGGATGTGCAGGCCTTGTGCTCCTTGCATCCCCCTCTGCATTTTTGACACGGCGAATGGCTGATCAAATAAGAGGAATCGACCTTGATGTTGTACCGGAGGACAGATACTTACAAGGTTATACGGGTGTGCAGGATGTGTACCAGATCCCGTAGCGCCGTCATGCTTCGCTAAAAAATGGATTTGCTTGTTTCAGATGATATCTCCAGAAGAAATAAGAGTTAAAGTCAGAGTTGCATAGGCGTGTAAGCTAAGAGAGCAGTGAAAGGATATCCAAACATCATCGGAACAGTGCACGAGGGAGTGATGTGTGGATACCTAGTTCGGGCCGGCGTTTGGGCATGCTCGCCTAGCTAGAGTGCGGGTCACTTCAGAGCCGTTGAGGGTGATACGCTGGCGTTGGCTGGCCGCGCACGGATGCAGATCTTGAGTGGCAGCGGAGCGCTACGATGCGGTGGACGAGACCGTTGGTGAAGCCCCAACGGCCTCCGGGGGCGGAGGTGCGACGATGTGCTCGGTGAAGTAGCCCCGGTGAGCTGGGAGACGGCGTCGGTGAAGCGCACCTGATGCGGTGGAACTCGGTGTCTGTGAGGCACGTCGGTTGCGGCGGCCGACGTTGTCGGAGGACCACCCGGTGCGGTGGACGAGGGCGTAGATGAGGTAACTCCGGTGCGGTGGTGAAGCGCGACCATCGTCTTCGTCGTCGTCGTCGTCCAGCACAGAGGTGGGGAATGGTGGGGAAAGAGACGAGACGAGGGGCGATTCGAGGGTTGGCGGCGAATTAGGGATTTGAGCAATCTGGGCGCGGAAGGGGACGGTGGAGAAGAGAGATTTTGCAGGGCTGGAATTGGGGCCGCCAGATATTTCAATCCGAAACATGGAAGCGCGAACTTATATTGTCGTCGT
>NC_057808.1:432572110-432608424 GCF_018294505.1 Triticum aestivum
GCTGGGGGCGGCGGCTCCAGTGGCGCAGCAAGCGACGGCAGCAGCAAGCGGCGGCTCCGGCGGCGGCTTCAGCAGCAGCTCCGGCGGCGACTCCAGCGGCGCGGCGGCTTCAACGGCGGCTCCAGCAGGTAATCCCCATGTCCACTCCTCTGCGGCTCTGCCCATGACCGAACTCTGAAGTCTGAACTTTGATGGCAGTGGCTTTTTTGTTCTGTCAAAGTGTCAATTGTTTAGATTGCTAGAAGATGGTAATTGTTTAGACCTAATAAGATGCCCAACCGGGCTCATTTTTGTCTAGATTGCTAGAAGATGGAAGCACTGGCGGAGCGCTCCGGTGGGCGAGGTATGGCGCCTGCCATACCTTGATTATTGGCAAAAAAAAAATTATACGTATGTATCTATCACTCGGCCGCTCTCTGTCTCCGCTCGCAGGAGCCAGGCAGCCAGCGGTGGCCTCGAGCCCTCGAACGCAGCCGGCTCCAGCGCCCTCTGCCCACGACCCCACGTCCCCTCTGGTCCCACCCACCTAAAAAAAGAAAACCAACGACCCAGCCGCGACCACGCAGTCCACGCTCCGTCCCTGCCCACTCTGTCCCTGCCCGAGACCCAAACCTAGCTAGCGCGGCGGGCCGGCGGCGGCGGCTTACCTGGCGCGAGGACCAAGCGGGCGCGGGCGGCGGAACCGCGGAAAGCTGGGGGCGGCGGCTCCAGTGGCGCAGCAAGCGACGGCAGCAGCAAGCGGCGGCTCCGGCGGCGGCTTCAGCAGCAGCTCCGGCGGCGACTCCAGCGGCGCGGCGGCTTCAATGGCGGCTCCAGCAGGTAATCCCCATGTCCACTCCTCTGCGGCTCTGCCCATGACCGAACTCTGAAGTCTGAACTTTGATGGCAGTGGCTTTTTTGTTCTGTCAAAGTGTCAATTGTTTAGATTGCTAGAAGATGGTAATTGTTTAGACGTAATAAGATGCCCAACCGGCTCATTTTTGTCTAGATTGCTAGAAGATGGAAGGAAAGGGAAAGGGACTAGTAAATCCAAAGAAAAGAGGAAGAGGTAATATCTCATTTTTCTGAAATTTTGTAGCAATTTTGAACAGCAGCTTGAAGCCTTAAATTCAACCATGTTTTAGTGATATATTAATCTTCTCATTGCAGATTTGAAAAAGTATTTTGAAGTGCTTGGTAGTGGCAGCAGCTCACAAACAAATCCAAGCACCCGCGAAAGTGTCAATATTTCAGCAAATGTCAATCATCAAGATCAAGTGACTTCCATGGAAGAAGAGCATGAAAATTTGATGCCAACCGAACAAGTGAAAGAACAAACTACCGATTCCGTCGAAGCTATAGTGGAAGAGAATGTTGAAGTTCACGGGGTTGAAGGTATAACTATTTTTAGTGAAGATTACATAAATGGTGATCCAGGCCTTCGCATTCCACTTGATAGTTTTGCCCCCAACATTAGAGATGATGTTAGATTTGCTTATATCCGAATGGGTGCAACTCAACCAACTAGTTGCACTTTCCTCCCAAATAGAGATGGAAGATGCTTCCGGCCACAATGGTATAAGGATTTTGAGTGGTTGGAATATAGTGTGGATAAGCATAAGGCATATTGCTTCTATTGTTATCTTTTTAAGCATGACCGAATGGATGATAAATTTGGGCATGATGTTTTCTCCAAATTGGGTTTTGACTGTTGGAAAAATGCGGTTGCAGCATTCCGTAAACATGTTGGTGGGCCATGTAGCATCCACAATATTTCAAAAACATCATGTGATGATTTTAAAAATCAAAGGGCAAGTGTGAAAAGTAAAGTTACAACTTACAGCAAAGGTTCACTAGTCAAGTATGAAACTCGTGTGGATACATCTTTGGCCATTGTAAGTTATCTAGCATTGCAAGGTGAACCATTTCGTGGACACGATGAATCCACTTCTTCTTTGAACAAGGGGAATTTTTTGGAGCTACTTGATTGGGTGAAAGAAAGAATTCCAGAAGTGAAGGTTGCATTTGATGAGCTATGCCCTAAGAATGCCCAAATGACTTCCGGAAAAATTCAAAAAATCCTTGTTTCTCATTGTGCAAATGCGGTCACCAAAGCAATCAAAGAAGAGATGGGTGATTGTCTTTTCTCCGTTCTTATTGATGAGTGCCGTGATATATCGGTGAAAGAACAAATGGCCGTGGTTATTAGGTACGTGTTTAAGCTTTTGAAGTGTCTATGTGCTTTTTGATCATTTTGTTCTATGTGGAGTGGTCAACTAACTATATGACATTTTGTAGGTACTTGAGCAAACAAGGAGAGACTATTGAACGTTTTTTAGGTATTAAGCATGTCCCGGACATAACATCTGCTTCTTTAAAGAAGGCATTGTTGGAGGTTTTTGCTAAACACGGTCTAGTTGTTGCACGACTACGAGGGCAAGGGTATGATGGGGCATCTAATATGAGAGGAGAATTCAATGGCCTTCAGAAGTTAATTCGAGATGAGAACCCATATGCTTTCTATATCCATTGCTTTGCCCACCAACTGCAGTTGGTAGTTGTTGCTGTTTCGAGATGCTGCAAGGGTGTTGAGGATTTTTTTGAATATGTGACCATGATATCTAATCTCAGTACGTCATCTTGCAAGAGGAAGGATAAATTGCTTGACAAGCAAAAACAGGTTCTTTTGGATAAGATTAGGGGAGGTGAGATGCCCACAGGAAGAGGCAAAAATCAAGAAACATCCTTGGTCAGACCTGGAGATACAAGATGGGGCTCTCATTACACAACCTTATCTCGCATTGAATCAATGTGGGATGCAGTCATAGAAGTTTTGGGCATTGTTGAGGATGATGTGCGTGTTCCATGTAGAGCAGGAGGTTTGGTTCATCAAATGGAGACTTTTAGCTTTGTGTTCATCCTGAAGATGATGCTAAAGATCCTTCGTATGACAAATGATTTGTCTCTTCTATTGCAAAAGAAGGATCAAAATGTTGTTCAGGTATGTGATCGATCATGTTATATGTATCTACTCTGCTTGATATATTTTGTTCATGAAAACATACATGCATCTAAAATTGTAATTGTCTCATTTCAGGCAATGTCATTGGTTACGGATGTGAGAACACGTTTGATCAATTGGAGAAATGATGGTTGGGAGCCACTCTTGGAAGATGTCAAAGCCTTTTGCACCAAAAACGACATTCCAATACCAAATATGAATGACATGTTTACAAAGTGGGGAAAATCAAGAAAAGGTGAACGAAACAATGTCACAGCTGATCATTTTTTTCGTGTGGACACCTTCTATGCTGCCATAGACTCCATCACCACAGAGTTTGATCATCGTTTCAATGAGGTATCTTCAGAGCTGCTCCAGAACTTCTCTTGTCTTGACCCAAGAAACTCCTTTTCTAGGTTCAATGTGAATAAGCTTGCTAGACTCACAGAGATTTATTGTGAGGATTTCTCAGATTATGAACGTGAACATATAGTTGATAACCTCGAGCTATTCATTATCCATATGAGAAGAATTGAAGAATTTAGAGCTTGTCATGATATTGCAAGCCTAGCTAAAAAGATGGTTGAACTTGAAAGGCATGTCATGTTTCCTGCTGTTTATCGCCTCATTGAGTTGGCATTGCTACTACCGGTAGCGACGGCAACAGTTGAAAGAGCCTTCTCATCAATGAAAATCATCAAGACTGAGTTGAGCAGCAAGATGTCTGATGGCTGGCTTAATGACTTGATGGTGTGTTACATTGAGCGAGCGATCTTCAAAAGTATTGATCTTGATAAAATTAAGGAAGATTTTCAGAAGGAAGGTAGGGCACTGCCATTGCCTGGGTCTTCTACACGCCATTAAAAGCTTCATTATCGGTATGTTTTAGGTTGTTTCCTATTGAGACATGTCTACATTTCCATTGTATTTGGTTATTCGTTCGTAGTGTGTATTGTTAGTCAGTGTTGTTACTTGTTAGTGTGTATTGACTCTTTGATTCGCATAAAAAATAAATCTTAGTGAGACTTCGCCACACCTTAAATTTTTTTCGTGGTCCGCCTCTGGTTCCATGTCTCAAGACTCGAAAACAAAGAGGCTCATGATCTAGCCCAGCTAGCTGTCCAACACAAATCAGTTCAAACACTTCAAGTCTCCTGTAGCAATGTGAAACATATTCAGCAAATTTGCCCTTTAAGGTTGTTATGTGAAGGCATGGAAGTTCATGGAATTGTAACTCTCAGTGTAAACTGTATGAACTGTGAATGATTTTGTAATGGATTGGCGCCTTTGGTTGTTCAAAAGAAAAAGGCCATTGTGGTGACCCACCCTGATTATGTTGTCCTGACAAGGGGAAGGCCAGTGCGTGCCAATGGCGTCGTCTATCATTAGGACTGCCTAGATAGGCATAGCTAGCTAGCTAGCCACCCTCATCGACCGGTCCATCATGAAACAAAGCGGTGTACCTAAGGGTACGGGAGATGGTGGTGAAGATGCATGTGAAAAAAGAAGAAGATAAGATTATTGCACTGTAGTAGCACCAATCAAACAGGCCGCCTAAAAGGCTAGTATAATGGTCACAGGCGAACCAATCACGCAACGAGATTTTGAGTATAGCAACTAGTAGTAGTAGCAAGCGAGTAGCACAGGTGATTTCTCTGGCTCGATCGCTGGACTGGACTGGACTGGAGCGAGGAGTAGCCGGCCGGAGACAAGGGTTCACGTGCTGCCCACAGATTGGCGATAGATAGATAGACGGAGGTATTCATCATGTACTCCAAGGAACCAAGGATCCTGCTCACAAATTTCTCCCGGTGTCCGGTTGCGGCGGCCTCATGCATATGCATGCGGTGTGGCCCCCGGCGAGGGAGGAGGCGGCGACATCCACGGAGCGAGCACGGGCGCGCCTCCGGCCAAAACACGCCGCGGCGCCATGTGCATGCCTCTCGCGACGAGCCTCGCCACTTGGCTAGCGAGCTAAGCTAGCTAGGCAAACCCAGCCCAGACCACCTACGCGTGGAACGGACGACAGCAGGTGAAACCATACGTCAAGCACCGACCATTTTTGCATTTTGGTCATGACTCATCAACCACGCTTGACCAACTCAGAGGGTACAGCAGCACGAGCTAGCCGCGGTTCAGGTCAAAGTGTACGTCAAGGAGCATAAACGGGGGTTAGGTTAACTGAAAGCATACGTACGTACTAGGAGTACGTGGCGTGCCGTGGCTTGGACTCGTGATCACTGTCCCGTGCGTGGCCAATGATTCTATTCTGCTATTGGCGGCTGATGATTCAGTTGCTGCGATGTTACGTTTTTTTTCTTCTTTTTCCTTTAAAAAAAAGAGAGTTCCCTCTCCGATTTCCGTTTAAAGAAGAGAACTGCCATGTTCTGCGGTTGTTGTTTTCAGAGTTTCTCTTTGGAATTCAGAAGGTCGGGGTGACCGTCAGTCCACATGTGAACTGTCTGGCTGGCGCATGTGTGATGAGCGAGCCCGTGACTGACTGACTGACCACAGGAGTCGTAAAGGTGCTCGATAGATTCTGTGCCATGCTACGAGCCCGACACGCCGTCAGCAGGGCAGACGCAAGTGTGGCTACCTAGCAACAAAACGGACGCGAAACATGTTGCGCCTAGTAGTTTACCACTGCAACACGCAGCAAGAAAAGCTGCCCGACTCCAGCATTCGTTCACTAATCTATGAACAAGTGGTTCCGGAGGCAGAGTCACGTACCACAGATACACCGCACCGGATCGATCGATGGACACTGCGAGTGGATCCAGAGACCACAAACATGTCGACTGATTGAAAGTAATAACGCACGCAGAGACTGACGAACCGATTAATTTCTTTGCACGGTAACCACAATCACATGGCAGGTAAAATTGACTCAGGCATTGATTTCAAAAGCAGCTCCAATTTATACGAAACCAAGGACCGCTGTCTGTCTGTGTCTCCCCATCTAGCACGTAGTACAGCTGCGATTCACAAAAGATAGATGGAAGCAATTTGAATTCTTGCTGAGCATGGCGTATGGATACGTTGAGAATTCTATCCAGGAAAGAAAGAAATTCAAGATTTCCTGTAGTACCATGAGTCATTACTACCACATGGCAGGTGAAGATTGAATTGGGCATTGATTTCAGAGCAGCTCCGGATTTATACAAACCAAGGACGACTGTCTCCCCTTCTAGTACACGGCGCGATTCAGAGCACGCCGGTCGATCGATTCAAACATATGATGAATGCCAAGCCGTGAATCATCAGACACTACCAACCCAGATCAGAGATTGATGCATCCTAACCTAAAGCCCTGTGCAAATGTCAAACAGATTGCATGGTACCTACTCTACTGGCCTACAGGGTACTGCTTTGCTCCACCGAATTAGTGTAGTACTACAGCTTTGAGCTTTCCCAGACATAACCCAAGAAAGAAGAATCAGATCAGGTACGGTGGTTGGATGATTTGCTTCGCCGGATCAGTGTAGTACAGCTTTCCAAAACATGCCAGAAGGAGGAAGAACCGGCTAATTAGGGGCCGTTCGGCAGTCCACCCGCTCCGTCTGCAGAGTACCGTTCCGCTCGCTCTGTACTTTTTAACTGGAACTCCGTCTGACTCCGGGAGCGGCCTCTTGGAGCGGAGGGACTCCAAACAGGCCCTTAATCAGGTACGGTCGGTGGATGATTGACACCAAGAGGTTTATAAACATCTGTGGCTAGTGTTGAGAATTCAGACCTGCAGATCACTCTCGTACATCAAATCAAGGAAGCATTATTTCTCGATGAGACACTACAACAGATAAGAAGTACTTGATAATCTTACAAGATTGCACTTCAATAACAGTCTAGCAAGACATACTAGTAGACACCAGGAAGCAGATACTGCCGGCCGAAAAGCAGTGTCATCGTCTGATTGAAGACAAGAAATATTTCAAATTTTGTAGTGTAGGAATTCGAAACGTCAATTTCTATCAGTATTACTAGGGAAACATTATTACTCTATACTAGGATACAACACACCAGATTTGAAAGAAAAAAAATACCACTCTTATAAGATTGCACAACAATAATAACTTAAGGAAGCAAGCAGAAAACATGGTGCCTGTAGCTGCTGGTGAAGTTGATGTGCCTGATCAACGTTGTTTGCCTGATGTGCCTGGCCATCTATGCACAGCACTCAGTGCTGTTCTACAAATTTATGCTGTCATTTATGTTTACTCGAACCTTCTAGCTCCTTAGCTGCTGCTAGCATTGGGCGGCAGCAGAACCTCATATTCTCTTTGTTTCCGTACTGGATGCTGGTACTACGTCGTTCCATTATCATGCTGATAGCTGGAACTTCCCGGTCCTTTTGGATCATATGGGAAAAAATGTTTAGGAAGCAGCTACTGCCTTCCACAAGGCATCCTCTGATGGGCGCTTGATGAAGCCCCGGTCAGCCATTGATTCCACAAGCTCTTCATGCTTCCTGAGCTGTCCGGCCTTCCTCAGCAGCATCAGCACCATATCATACACTGGTTTCGTGGGTTTCAGGGATTTCTCCTCGACCATTTCCCTCAGCGTCGCATGAGCGCGCCTCCAGTTTCCCCTCCCACAGAATGACTCGATTAGAGCTCCATAGGTGTTCACATTTGGCTCCACACCTTGTGCATCCATGTCCTTCTTTATCCTCAGCACCATGTCCATCGACTTCTCCTTATTGAACAACTTCATAAGCAAATTATAAGTCACCACATTCGGCTTGCACTGCAGCTCCTGCATCCGTTCGTACAGCTTCCGTGCAGCTTCTACATTGCCGGTCCCCAGGACCAGCTTCAACATGGGATTGAACGTGTGGCAGTCAGGAATACACCCCTTGGCAATCATCTTGGCGAGCACTTTCATCGCTGCGTCAAGGTTGCTCTGCCCCTTCCCGCAATGTGTCTCCATCAAGAAATTGTATGTGATAATGTCCGGATCACAACCAAGCTGCCGCATCTGGTTGTGCACCTGCAGCACCTGCTCAGAACGCCCGGCCTTGACATGAGCCCGCATGATGGCGTTGAAGGTCGCAGTGTTTGGCGGACACCCGGTGTCAATCATCTGGCAGAGGAGCTCCTGCGCACGGGGCACCTGCCCCGCGCGGTACATGGCATCAATCACAGAAGTGTAGGTGTACACGTTCGGCATGATCCCCGCCTGCTGCATCTCAGCGAACACCTGCTCTGCCTTGTCGAGACACCCGGCCCGACACCAGGCATGCACCAGGGTCGTGTAGAGCACTACATCAGGAGGAAATACCGACTTGTAGCTGTCGAACAGGGCCTGGGCCTCACTGGCGAGGCGCTTCTTGGACAGTGCGCCAAGGAGAGACGCGAGCACCGCAGGGTCGGGGACCCCGGCGCCATACTCCTCCATGCGACGGAACAGCTCGGAGGCCTCGGCAGACATCCCCGCCCGGACGTAGCGGCGGATTATGGCGAGGATGACCTGCGACGAGACGGGGATGGAGCGCTCGCGCATTTCGTCGAGCAGGTGCCGAGCGAGCGGGAAGTGGTGGTGCTTCGCGAGCAGGTCGATCATAGCGGCGTAGAGCGCGGGGAGCGAGTCCGCGGGGAGCGACGGGAGGACGTGGTGGAAGAACGTGAGGGCCTCCGGGAACGGGACGCCGCGGCGGAGCGCGAGGAGGCGGCCGAGGAGCTGGAGCGCGAGGTGCGGCGCGGGCGGGGAAGGGAGGAGGCCGGCGAGGGTGGAGGAGAGCGCGGGGAGGGGCTCGAATGGCGGCGAGGCGGGGAGCGCGGTCGAAGGGTGGGCGCGGCTGTGGTCGAGGATCGCCGCGTGGAGCGAGTCCAGGAGCTTGGCTTCCGCGGGAGTCATGGGCGGTGGCGAGTCGGGAGCCGGTGGCGGCGGCGAGTCGGGCGCCGGCTCTGTGGTGGGGTCGGTGGCGCATAGGCGGCGGAGAAGGAGGCGGGAAGTGGTGGAGAGGTGGTGGTTGCGCTTGAGGAGGAGAGCCATCGTCGCGGCGGTGGCTGCTCGGTCGCGGTTGCCGGCGACGTGGGGGCGGTAGGGTTCAGGGTTTCGGTCCGGACTACGTCAATTTCGATGGGTTCAGGCTGCAGTTTTACCTGAAGTATTGGTGGCCCATGTAGCCAGTGAAGTGAGCGGTTGGGCCGGGCTGCATCACGAGCGATGGAAACTCTTGCATGCCAGAGAAGCTCAACCTCTAGCAATTCTTCTCAAAAGAAAAAGGCTCAACCACTAGCAAAAGAGCTCCAGCGGAGGAGGCAGGCGATCCATGAAGGGATATTTCAGTCACCGATGCAGACTTCTTCGTTTGTGGATTCTTATATACGCGAGCTGGAACAAATCAATGAGGGCCGCCAGGAGGGAAGCGTCACGAAGATGGATAGCACCACCAACCGGGATGGTGAAGCTTAATGTCGATGGAGCGGTGGGGCGGCCCAGCCGTGGCGGTGCGGTCGCCGCGGTCTGCAGAGACCACACGGGCCTATATCTAAGGTCTTCGGCGGTGGTTTACAATGGAGTTTTTGATCCGACGATCTTGGAAACGTATGCATGCAGGGAGGCGTTGGCACTAGCTAGCGATCTTCAGGTGACACATATGATAATAGCTTCTGATTGCAAAGAAGTGGTGAACGACATAAACCAAGGGACAAGAGTCCGCATTCAGCAATCATCCAGGAAATCTTGGGACATAGAAACACTTTCACTTCAGTTTCTTTTGTTCATGAGCGTAGAAATTTTCATTTCGAGGCTCACAATCTTGCCAAACTAGCTTGTAATCTTCAGTCAGGGAGACATCTATGGTTGGGCCATCCTTACAACCAACATATTGTACCCATGAACATTGCTGATAATCAATAAAGTGGCAAGATTTCTCAAAAAAAAAAACTAGCAAAAGAGCTGCTTATTCAGAGACTGTTCATCGCTTATGATTGCCTATCAGTCTTGAAGGATATCTCTGATAAATCGGGTGCATGAGACTTTCAAGAATGTAAGTTCACCTATGAATGAAGGAACAATAATCATTCCCTGAAAAAAAAAGAAACAATAAGAGGTAATAACACGGGTAGTGCTTAAACTTGTCATCGATGTTCACTTTGATGCCTGAACTTGAAAAATACATCGAACTGGTTCTACAATTTGGCAGTATGGTTTAAATACGGTCAAAATAACATACAAATACGTATGTGTTGCTGACTAGACACGCCAGCATGGCGCGGGGCCCACTTGTAGTACCGGAAATCTTGGGACATAGAAACACTTTCACTTCAGTTTCTTTTGTTCATGAGCGTAGAAATTTTCATTTCGAGGCTCACAATCTTGCCAAACTAGCTTGTAATCTTCAGTCAGGGAGACATCTATGGTTGGGCCATCCTTACAACCAACATATTGTACCCATGAACATTGCTGATAATCAATAAAGTGGCAAGATTTCTCAAAAAAAAAACTAGCAAAAGAGGTGCTTATTCAGAGACTGTTCATCGCTTATGATTGCCTATCAGTCTTGAAGGATATCTCTGATAAATCGGGTGCATGAGACTTTCAAGAATGTAAGTTCACCTATGAATGAAGGAACAATAATCATTCCCTGAAAAAAAAGAAACAATAAGAGGTAATAACACGGGTAGTGCTTAAACTTGTCATCGATGTTCACTTTGATGCCTGAACTTGAAAAATACATCGAACTGGTTCTACAATTTGGCAGTATGGTTTAAATACGGTCAAAATAACATACAAATACGTATGTGTTGCTGACTAGACACGCCAGCATGGCGCGGGGCCCACTTGTAGTACCGGAAATCTTGGGACATAGAAACACTTTCACTTCAGTTTCTTTTGTTCATGAGCGTAGAAATTTTCATTTCGAGGCTCACAATCTTGCCAAACTAGCTTGTAATCTTCAGTCAGGGAGACATCTATGGTTGGGCCATCCTTACAACCAACATATTGTACCCATGAACATTGCTGATAATCAATAAAGTGGCAAGATTTCTCAAAAAAAAAACTAGCAAAAGAGCTGCTTATTCAGAGACTGTTCATCGCTTATGATTGCCTATCAGTCTTGAAGGATATCTCTGATAAATCGGGTGCATGAGACTTTCAAGAATGTAAGTTCACCTATGAATGAAGGAACAATAATCATTCCCTGAAAAAAAAGAAACAATAAGAGGTAATAACACGGGTAGTGCTTAAACTTGTCATCGATGTTCACTTTGATGCCTGAACTTGAAAAATACATCGAACTGGTTCTACAATTTGGCAGTATGGTTTAAATATGGTCAAAATAACATACAAATACGTATGTGTTGCTGACTAGACACGCCAGCATGGCGCGGGGCCCACTTGTAGTACCGGAAATCTTGGGACATAGAAACACTTTCACTTCAGTTTCTTTTGTTCATGAGCGTAGAAATTTTCATTTCGAGGCTCACAATCTTGCCAAACTAGCTTGTAATCTTCAGTCAGGGAGACATCTATGGTTGGGCCATCCTTACAACCAACATATTGTACCCATGAACATTGCTGATAATCAATAAAGTGGCAAGATTTCTCAAAAAAAAACTAGCAAAAGAGCTGCTTATTCAGAGACTGTTCATCGCTTATGATTGCCTATCAGTCTTGAAGGATATCTCTGATAAATCGGGTGCATGAGACTTTCAAGAATGTAAGTTCACCTATGAATGAAGGAACAATAATCATTCCCTGAAAAAAAAAGAAACAATAAGAGGTAATAACACGGGTAGTGCTTAAACTTGTCATCGATGTTCACTTTGATGCCTGAACTTGAAAAATACATCGAACTGGTTCTACAATTTGGCAGTATGGTTTAAATACGGTCAAAATAACATACAAATACGTATGTGTTGCTGACTAGACACGCCAGCATGGCGCGGGGCCCACTTGTAGTACCGGAAATCTTGGGACATAGAAACACTTTCACTTCAGTTTCTTTTGTTCATGAGCGTAGAAATTTTCATTTCGAGGCTCACAATCTTGCCAAACTAGCTTGTAATCTTCAGTCAGGGAGACATCTATGGTTGGGCCATCCTTACAACCAACATATTGTACCCATGAACATTGCTGATAATCAATAAAGTGGCAAGATTTCTCAAAAAAAAAACTAGCAAAAGAGGTGCTTATTCAGAGACTGTTCATCGCTTATGATTGCCTATCAGTCTTGAAGGATATCTCTGATAAATCGGGTGCATGAGACTTTCAAGAATGTAAGTTCACCTATGAATGAAGGAACAATAATCATTCCCTGAAAAAAAAAGAAACAATAAGAGGTAATAACACGGGTAGTGCTTAAACTTGTCATCGATGTTCACTTTGATGCCTGAACTTGAAAAATACATCGAACTGGTTCTACAATTTGGCAGTATGGTTTAAATACGGTCAAAATAACATACAAATACGTATGTGTTGCTGACTAGACACGCCAGCATGGCGCGGGGCCCACTTGTAGTACCGGAAATCTTGGGACATAGAAACACTTTCACTTCAGTTTCTTTTGTTCATGAGCGTAGAAATTTTCATTTCGAGGCTCACAATCTTGCCAAACTAGCTTGTAATCTTCAGTCAGGGAGACATCTATGGTTGGGCCATCCTTACAACCAACATATTGTACCCATGAACATTGCTGATAATCAATAAAGTGGCAAGATTTCTCAAAAAAAAAAACTAGCAAAAGAGCTGCTTATTCAGAGACTGTTCATCGCTTATGATTGCCTATCAGTCTTGAAGGATATCTCTGATAAATCGGGTGCATGAGACTTTCAAGAATGTAAGTTCACCTATGAATGAAGGAGCAATAATCATTCCCTGAAAAAAAAGAAACAATAAGAGGTAATAACACGGGTAGTGCTTAAACTTGTCATCGATGTTCACTTTGATGCCTGAACTTGAAAAATACATCGAACTGGTTCTACAATTTGGCAGTATGGTTTAAATACGGTCAAAATAACATACAAATACGTATGTGTTGCTGACTAGACACGCCAGCATGGCGCGGGGCCCACTTGTAGTACCGGACATTGGAGCTTGCATAGTGTTTTGATTCAATGACCATTGGGTCCTACCTGTCAATGCACAAGGAAAATAAATAAAAAAAGAAGGCGCTGCCGGGAATCGAACCGCCGACCTGGCGCAACGCAAGATCATTGCTAACCAGTTAGACCAGCTAAGTTTATCATAATGGTATATCTACTTTCAAGCGCCCTTGGAATAAATGGGCTGCAGTCAGTGAGGTCTATTCTCCACATGTTAGTTGTTTTTCCTGTTTAGGAAGTTATAAAAAAATATGTAAACAATAATCACAATAATAAATAAATGTTCACATAGTTTTAAATATTCACGTAATTATGAGAATTACTAAAATGTTTTCATAATTATTCAGAGCATTCAAATAAAATCTTAAAATTTTACATTTAATTTTTTTATTCTAATTTTCATGTTTTAAAATGATATTCATGGTCCTTTCATATAGTATTAGTTTTTTCTTTTTACATGGCCCTTTCTATTGTGAGTTTTTGTAAAAAAATGTAAAAATTATATAAATTATTGCAATAGTATTTAAAATAAAGTTAGAATGTTCTGGTA
The DNA here is from genome assembly GCF_018294505.1 of Triticum aestivum. Classification (NCBI taxonomy): domain Eukaryota; kingdom Viridiplantae; phylum Streptophyta; class Magnoliopsida; order Poales; family Poaceae; genus Triticum; species Triticum aestivum. The sequence goes on from NC_057808.1 coordinate 432,585,690, forward strand.
TTATAAATAATAGGCTGAAAAATTTAACTTACTTTTAAAACATGTTAATGTAATTATTAAAAATATTTACGTATCATTTAGATAATCATGTGAATAAAATATTTTTAATTATAAAAAAAAATATAATTTAAAAACTGTTCATTTGAGGATCTATAATCCTGGGGCACACTATGCTACTAAGTATTTTTCCACACATATTGTTAAAGTTATATGTATTAAAAAATATATCTTTTGACAAAAACATAAACTTTATTAAAACACGTGAACACTTTTTAAAACTAGAAATACATTTCCTAATAGCATGAACACGTTTCAAAACTAGAAATACATTTCCTAATAGCATGAACACTTTATATGGTACTTGAATATTTTTGTAATTTCAAATAAAGAAAAAACTAACATGTGGAAAATGGGTCGCAATCGAAATACATTTCCTAATAGCATGAACACTTTATATAATACTTGAATATTTTTGTAATTTGAAATAAAGAAAAACTAACATGTGGAAAATGAGCCGCACAGATTGCAGCCCATTTAATTCCACGAACGCTTTAGGTTTGATAAAATGCGGCGATGCATATATAACAAGAAATTTAGCGAGTGAAAGGGCCCTCCCCTGCACACCACTACCCCCCACCCTCTCCTCAACACTATTTTGTCATGCTATCATAGAGAAATTGCCATGTTGTGGCAATGTTTATCAGTAGAAAAAAATGACATGCTATAGCAGGAAAGTTGCCACGTATTTCAAACATTGCCATACTAGGGGTCTACGGCATAGAAGAATTGTCATGTTGTAGATGAAGAACATGACAAATGCTACAATATAAAATAATTGACATGATACATGAGAGAAAGTTGCCACACATGTTTGAAATTGTCATGCTACAACAAGTAGATTTGCAATGCTACAACAGATAATGGTCATGCTATATGAAAGAATTTGACTATTTTTCGCCCAAAAAAAAAGAAAAGAAAAGAAATTTGACTACATCTTCAGAAATTGCTATGCTAGGATAACGGAATTGGCACGCTACATCAGGAGGAACTGTTACAGAGTTCTATGCCCTAGATACATAATTTATCACCCGGATGTGATTTCGAGGGGAAGGTTAAAGGATGATACGGGGGTTGGATCGTTCGCTTGATTGCCATGAGAAACGAGTAGTTTATGTTTTTTGGCTCAGTCGGTCGTTTAGAGGGGTGCAAGTGTGCCACGTACCACAAGGCGTCCTTGAGGAAACAGCGAACGTCGGTTCCACATAAGGTTTATGAAACAATATTTATATGGCGCGGCAATACGTGGCGTGGACTTATGAGGGTTGATAAAAAAAACTTGACGTGGACCCGTCATGGTACGCTTGACTGCTTGAGGTCGCGTGAACGCCGGTATAGTCGGACAAGCTGACGCGGTGAGCTTATCAACATGGAGGAACCCAAGAAGCTGGGGAAGGAAGGAAGGGCAGTGGTAGGTGACCATTCCGTTCGTCCGTGCCGGCGGCCGTGACATCTAGTAAAAACTAATGTAACGCTCATAATCAACCATGGTAAAATACTTGGACTCGGCCTCCGGGTGTGTGCGCGACTTTGCGGGGCGTACGCTCTTCACGTTCAAACCGCCCGGGAGAATGAGATCACGCGTATCATATGACTGACCTCCATCCTCCATAGATCCATGTCCATGGTGGTTGTTTTTTATTAAGGTAACCAAGGCATGTTTGGTGGAATAACAAAACACAAGCAGGTGGGGCACCGAGACTGCCTGGCAGTGTAAACAGCAAGCTCGACGAACACAGACAGCTACTACACGTTTTCATTGCCCACAGTCTCAAGAAAGAAAATTAAATAAAGAAAGAAAGGAAGACAAAGGACGAGCTCGATCCCCACCCGCAGGTCAAACCGCGCCATTCATTTCGGGAGAAACTTTCTTCACCGGTACGTGCAGCCTTTTTCCACGGCGTAATGCCTGATGGCGTACCGAACCGCTAGCTAGCTAGCTAAGCAACAACGCAACATGCAGGTCGTGCGGCGGAGCAAGCCAACGATCGAATTGATTCGCACAGCGACGGGCCGGCCGGGACTGGGACGGAATTTGGCCTTACTCCAGTTCGCGTACACACGGCCGGGGAGGCTCCGATCCAGCCCCGCCCGATCGATCGATTCACTGCGTACGTACGTATACCGTAGCTTACAGCGCCAGCGAGCCGTCGTCGTCGTCGGCCACGTGCGCCGGCGCCACGACGGCGCGCGCGGGGGCTGACGAGGCAACCGGCGGCGGCGCCGACGCGGCGCGGCCGTGGGATTAGAGCAACCCAACGGGCCGACCCGAACGGACGGCGATTTCGTCCGCTTTTTGTCCGTTTGGGTCGGCCGCCCGCCCGGCGTCCGCCCTGTTTTTTATATGGATCGGCAGCGCGTCCAACGCGCCAACCCATATATGCAGGCGTGGCCGGCTGGCCGCCCAATTTTGCATTGCATTCAACATATTGTGAAATAAAAATTTAACAAACAAAATAGTCCACCCAAATAAATAGTACTATAGTTTACAGGCCAAATAAAAATAAAAATGTTTCACATAGTTTTGCAAACGAATAAAAGAAGATACATCTATTGGTTGCCAACATGAGTCCACATATGCTCAACCAAATCATTTTGCAGTTGCACGTGAGTTTTCCAATCACGCATGTCTTCATGAAACTGAGTGAACTGCTCAAATGTTGCCGCTACTCCATGCTCAGGCACAACATTCTCACCCTGAAACTGAAAGCCTTGCTCGTACAGACGTTCCGGACGCTCGTCTTCTACGATCATATTGTGTGTGATCACACAAGCAGTCATCACCTCCCATAGTTTCTGCGTGCTCCAAGTATTAGCAGGATACCGAACGATGCCCCATCGAGATTGCAAAACACCAAAGGCACGCTCGACATCCTTTCTAGCACTCTCTTGCTCTTGGGCAAATCTTTTCCTTTTCTCTCCAACAGGGTTGGGTATTGTCTTTACAATAGTGGTCCACTAGGATAGATACCGTCACCCAAATAGTACTCTTTGTCGTAGATGTGGTCGTTGACAGTAAAGTTCACCGGTGGGCTGTTGAGCCTAGCAAACACCAGCGAGCGCTGAAGCACGTTGATATCATTGTGTGATCCAGCCATGCCAAAGAAAGAGTGCCAGATCCAGAGATCTTGAGACGCCACGGCCTCTAGTATGACAGTGCAAGCCCTGACATGTCCCTTATACTGCCCTTGCCAAGCAGAAGTGCAGTTCTTCCACTCCCAGTGCATGCAGTCTATGCTGCCAAGCATCCCCGGGCTGTATCTGCAGCTGTCGGCTCTCTCAATTACTCAGGGCCAAACACAACAATCACAGCCTTGCAGAACTTATACAAGGACTCTAGGCATGTAGACTCGCTCATACGGACGTACTCGTCAATGAGATCACCGGGCACTCCGTATGCAAGCATTCGGATGGCGGCAGTGCATTTCTCATAAGAGGAGAAACCAATCTTGCCGACGGCATCCTCTTTGCACTCGAAGTAGTCATCATAGCCGACCACTCCCTCTCTAATACGGTTGAAAACATGCCTACTCATACGGAACCGGCGGCGGAATTTGTGATGTTTGAACAACGGGTTTGTTGTATCAAAGTAGTCCTTCCAAAGAAGGAAATGCCCACTCTCTCGGTTACGATTCAACGCCGGAAGGTGACCCGGAATGAAGCCACGGAACAACGGCCGCTGGTTGTTGAGGTGGTGATGGACCAACACGGCAGCCAATATCTCCTCCTCGTCGTCGGACGACGAATCGTCGGAGTCGCAAATGAAATTGTGGAAAAAAAACTCGTCGGCGGAGTCCATTTTCGTACCTTGGCAAACTGTCGAACAACTTGCGGGCGTCGAAGAAGGAGACGGCCGGCGAGGGGAGACGCGACGCACAGACCAGCTAGCTGCCCTGCCGGCGTCCGACGAGCGTCGGTGACGAAGGAGGCGGGGGCGAGGGTTGCTTGTTGGCCGGGGGGAGGGAGGCCAATGTGCCACAGACCAGCGGGCCCGGGGACAGAAGTAGGCGACCGCGCGCGTGCGTCCGTCGCGTGTCCTCGCCGACGCAAATCAGGCTCAAAAATGGGTCGCTCGCGGACAAAAATACGGACACGCATCCATTTGGGTCGACGCGTTGGGCCGCCTTTTCTGTCCGCGCCGACCCAAACGGACGGCCGCGGACGAAATGGGTCGCCCCATTGGAGTTGCTCTTATGCCACGAGGAAACCGGGTCATCTCAGTAGTGAGCGCCGAGGTCGCGCGGGAAACGGTAACATAATCCCGGCTCGCGCGTGCCGGATCCGGTCCACGACTCCACGTACGTACGTCCCGACCACGACCTCGTCGGCGCCCACTGGCTAGCTAGCTGGAACGAGCGCGGTTTCGCCGCGGGGATCAATGAGGAGCACGAGTAGCTAGCTAGCTAGCTGCTGCGGCCGGAACGAACCTGCTGCCCCCGCCGGTTTCCCGGCCTTTGACCACCGCACCGCACCGCACACGCCATTCCACCAGTGCCTGCGCGGTGCGCCGTCACATCGCGACCCCGCAAGCTTATTTTACTCCGTCACCAACCATCCTCCTCCTCCTCCCGTGCCCGGCCAACGCCCGTCGTATATAACCAGGACCAGTACACCGTACAAGGGACAAGGCTGAAAAGGCAGACAATCCATCGACATCGAGGTCGAGCTGATCAACCAAGAATCTATAGCTAGCTAGCGCGTCCAGGTCTCGGCAGAAGCAGGCGATGGAGAGGAAGCCGACGAAGAAGCACGCGAGGACCAGGAGCGGCGCGCTGGCGTCCTTCCTCAGGTCCACGGCCGCCTCCTTCTCCTCCTCCACGGCCACCACCTTCGGCTCCCGCCCCGCCGGCGGCGGCAAGGCGTCCTTCAACCACCGCAACGCCTTCTCCGGCCCCATGGTCTCCATCGTGCCGCCCGAGGCGCGCGGCGGCGGCAGGAGGCGGGGCGGTAGTAAGCAGGGGGGCGGCAGCGGGTACCGGACGCCGGAGGCCTCGTCGCCCAAGGTGTCCTGCATCGGGCAGATCAAGCGGAGCAAGTCCAAGACCTGCAAGGCCAGGAAGCCGGCAAAGAACGTCGCCCCCGCGGCGGCCTGCGGGATGGATGGCGGCGCCTGCCCCATGCCGCCGCGGCCGCCGGCCCACAGGCCCAAGAGCTCGCTCGTCAGGCGGATGTTCTCCCGACGGAGCAGGTCGCGGCCTTCGTCCTCCTCGTCATCCCACAAGTCGAGCGGCGCTGCCGACCTTTTCAAGGGGAGGCCGGGGAGCAGCGCCGCGGTGGCCGCTGCGCCGGTGTCGGGGCCGGGGATGGCAGGGCTGGGGCAGATGAAGCGGTTCACGAGCGGGCGCGGAGCGTTCCAGGACTTCGACTGGAGGGAGGCCGAGAGGAGGGGCTCCGACGTCGACGTGGACGACGATTACGTGGACGACGGGTTCGTGGCGTTCTCGGCGCCGCTGGTGCTGGGCGGCGGGGTGGTGGCGTCGGAGCCCAGGAAGGAGGTGAACCTGTGGCGGCGCCGCCCCATGTCGCCTCCTACTCCGCTGGAGCTCCCATGAGAGCGGACGCCGCAGCAGCACCTGCATGGCCGCCACACATGCAAGGCATGCCAAATGTGTCGTCTGTTCTTTCATTAGTTTGTGTACAGAAGCAGTATACTTCTACGTGATGCTCATAATACAAAGTAGTGTCGATTTTGATTTTGTAAATGTGTGATGATCGTGTATTCTGGAAGGAATTAAAGAATTTTTTGAAATCAGGCATGAGTGAAAGCATACTTTTGGAATGAAACATGTACAAAGACGAACAAAGATGATTTTGAACACATCTCCAAAGTCGACGAATGAGCATAAGTTTGCACACACGCATCCTTACTTGCTTTGGTTGGTCGAACAAGCTTGCGAGCGTCGGCGGCGAGCATATCCTCTCCAAAGAGAGGCTTGGTCGTCGTCCTCTTTTCCAAGATGAGAAAAATATTTATACGCTAGCTACACTTCAGCCTCCGATTTTGAGAAGGATTTTGACATAATTAATTGGTTCGATCGGTGTCATGGTCGAAACAGTCAAGACGATGGCGCCTTCCGTCCATACCATGGGCCTATGGCATGCTCGACCCCTCCCGATCGATCATCATGTTCAGAGCAGTTTTCTCTCCACGCACGTTTCGTCTAGAAAACCCCCGGTTAATTATGAGCGTGGAGTGTTTTCAGTCTCCGAAATTTGGTCAGCACAAGTTACCACTGTAGACTTGGATGTCGGCCGGACCATCATATGTTAACCGAACGCAAGGACTGACTCTCGTTAATGAACATACTACTATTCCAATGATCTAGCTAATGATCTTCACATGGACCATATGGCACAAGTGCTGAGCAATCCAAACTGTTCGAAAAAATGGTCATATATATGCACCCAGTTGATCAAGATAACATGCATTATATTGTTGATTCGTGAGGTGTTTTACACGTGAGATACTAGCATGGTTCTTTTTTTTACAAGAAAACTTTCAGTCTATTAATCTTCAATCATGGTACGACGACGAACACCAGAAATAATAGAAATTACATCCAAAACCGTATTCCGTGATAAAGTTGTCTTGAGCAGTGCGGGAGACCGGAGAATGGGTCGAGTAAACTCCCTTAGGGCCGATTAAATCACACACGAGGAATTCCATCCTTTTTGATTTGAAGGGTATGTTCTAAAAATGAAAGGCAGATGTAAATACTTCGAAGAGGCGGCTCGGTAGGGATGGAATGGTCAATCGTCAAGTCAAGGATGACTTCTATGTTGGCGAAACGATGGGGGAGAGAGAGCACGCCAGTGATTCTCTGAGTCAGTCTTCATTTCCAATGCCTCAGAAAACAGGCCGAGATAGATGACAACACGTCTTTTATCCTCTTCCTTACCGGGAAAGCGCACTTCTCTTCTTCTTCTAGCCTTCACCTCCTGAGCCCGGAAATAGAACCCAACCCCCTTTCTAATCATTTCATTTATGGAAGCAGGTGGGATCCAGAGCTAAGCCCCCCTCCTATTCGAAGCCGGGTGTGGCCTCGCCCTTTTGCTCTCCTTCGGTTTGGCTCCACGAAGGCGCCGCCTAGACTAGGAGCCCCACTCGTATTCAAAAGACGCCCAACTTTCAAGACGACGATAATCATTAGTAAACTTTTTCCAGTATCATGGAATAGCATGGCCCGGGGCTAAGGTAACTCAAGTGGGAGAGTCGTGTTCCGGGTGAACTTATTGCACAGTTCAGAGAGCAATTGTGTATGTGATGCGAGTGAACGTGTACAAAAAGCTCTCGTAAAGTTTCGTTGTTTGTCCCATCGTTGGCCCTATCTATGTTTCTACGATGGCCCAAGAACACGCTCATTCTTCAGTCGTAGAGAGACTTTTGAATTGTGAGGTACCTTTACAAGCTCAATATATAAGAGTGTTATTCTGTGAAATAACTCAAATTTCAAACCATTCACTTGTTTCAACTACTCATGCTATGGACGTGGGAGCATCAACTCTGTTCCTTTGGGCTTTTGAGGAGTGGGAGAAATTGTTGAAATTCTATGAAAGAGTCCCGGGAGCTAGTATGCATGCCAGTTTCATACGACCTGGTGGAGTGGCACAAGATCCACCTCTTGGCTTATGTCGAGATATAATTCCTCCACACAATAATTTGCTTCTCGTATCGATGAATTGGAAGAGATGTCAACCGATAACCGTATCTGGAAACAACGATTAATGGATATTGGTAGTGTCACTGCGCAGCAAGCAAAGGATTAGGGATTCAGTGGTGTACTGTTAAGAGGTCGGGCGACATGATGACACTGATAGCCATATGGGGGAGTTCCCTTCAGGCAACAAAGGTTCAGCCTGACCCTACGAAAGCATGCATATGTTGTCAGTAAAGATTTGTGTGAAGCCTTAGAGACGACGTACGCGGGGCTAGGGTCAGCTGAGGGGGGACAGCGTAACGGAGCGAATGTGTGTAAGCCACGTCAAAGTTTCCTATTCTAGGCGGGGCGGGACATCAACCTTCAAATGGTGTTGGTCCTACGGACCGGAATGGATTCATCTCTGGCTTCTGGGCACGTCGAAACCGCATGAGTTCATCGGGGTGGAGCACGGCCCGCCAAAATCGGCATAAGTTTGGTTCTATTGATGGAACATGGTAAGCCCATCTTTCTCCATATGAAAGTGCTACGGGCACATAGAGATGTGGCTAGAGGAAGTCTCAAAAAGCGAAGGCCGAGCTGTAGGTCACGTGACCTGCACCGAAAAGGTGTCTGACTGGGTTTTCTTCTAGATCAAAGCGGATCAGCTCACCAAATTCATCGATCGGATCAGGCGCCCAAAACGTCGAATGAAAATAGTCTTTCTACAACCCTATTTATATGATTTTGAGGGGCCCTTCCCCCTATCCCCCTTATGTTTAGGAGCCGAATATGCCCAAGAACGACCTGTGGTGGTACGAAAGGCACGGCTTGATACATCTCCATCGTATCTACTTTTCCAAATGCTTTTGCTCTTGTTTTGGACTCTAATTTGCATGATTTGAATGAAACTAACCCGGACTAACATTGTTTTCAGCAGAACTACCATGGTGTTGTTTTTGTGCAGAAATAAAAGTTTTCAGAATTGGACGAAACTTTTTAGAGATTTTTTATGGAATAAAAGAGAGATACTGGAGCAAAGATCCACTGGAGGGGGGCCACTAGGTGCTCACGAGGCACCAGGGCGCACACCCCAGGGCGCGCTCTGGTGGCTTGTGGGGCCCACGTGGCTCCGCAGACCCTAATCTCAGCACTATAAATGTTGGGAAACGTTGCATGGAAAACAAAAAAAATTCTACGCACACGCAAGATCTATCCATGGAGATGCATAACAACGAAGGGGGAGAGTGTCTCTATGTACCCTCGTAGACCATAAGCGGAAGCGTTTAACAACGCGGTTGATGTAGTCGAACTTCTTCGCGCTCCAACCGATCAAGTACCGAACGTACGGCACCTCCGTGTTCTGCACACGTTCAGCTCGGTGACGTCCTCCGCCTTCTTGATCCAGCAAGACGGCGAGGTAGTAGATGAGTTCCGGCAGCACGACGGCGTGGTGACGGTGATGGTGAAGTGATCTCCGCAGGGCTTCGCGAAGCACTACAAAAATATGACGGTGGGGGGGGGTGCCACACACGGCTAGGAAATTGTCTGTTGTGTGCTAGGCACCCCCTCCCACATATATGTAGGTGGTTGGGAGGGAGGAGCAGCCAAAGGGGGCGCCCAAGTAGGAGGAATCCTACTTGGGGTCTCTCCCAAGCTGCGCCCTCCCCCTGCCTTGTATAAGTGCGGGGGAAAGGCAGGGGAGGGTGGCGCCCTACCCTTTCCTTTCCCACTTGAGGAGGGAAAGGAAAGAGGGGCCTCCCCTCCCCTTTCCTTCCCCTAGGGCCTGTTGTCCAAGGAAGGGGCACACCAGGGGCTGATCTGTCCCCCCTTTGGCCCATTAGGCCCATATACTTACTCGGGGTGTCTGGAACCCCTTCCGGTGACCCGATGACTACCCGGTGCACTCCGAAACTCTTCCGGTGTGCGAATACCATCGTCCTATATATCAATCTTTACCTCTAGACCATTTCGAGACTCCTCGTCATGTCCGTGATCTCATCCGGGACTCCGAACAACATTCGGTCACCAAATCATATAACTCATGTAACACTATATTGTCAACGAACGTTAAGCGTGCGGACCCTACGGGTCCGAGAACTATGTAGACATGACCGAGACAGCTCTCCGGTCAATAACCAATAGCAGAACCTAGATGCCCATATTGTCTCCTACATATTCTACGAAGATCTTTATCCGTTGAACTGTTATGACAACATACGTAATTCCCTTTGTCCATTGGTATGTTACTTTCCCGAGATTCGATCGTCGGTATCTCCATACCTAGTTCAATCTCATTACCGGCAAGTCTCTTTACTCGTTCTGTAATGCATCATCCCGCAACTAAATCATTAGTGACATTGCTTGCAAGGCTTACTATGATGTGCATTACCGAGAGGGCCCAGAGATACCTCTCCGATACTCGGAGTGACAAATCCTAATCTTGATCTATGCCCACCCAACAAACACCTTCGGAGATACCTGTAGAGCATATTTATAATCACCCAGTTATGTTGTGACGTTTGATAGCACACAAGGCGTTCCTCCGGTATCCGGGACTTGCATAATCTCATAGTCCTGGATCACTATTGTACCCCCTTGCCAAACTCATGGCAAGGCACACAACAGGTCTGGTACATACCATGGCATACTTTATAGAACCTATGACTGAGGCATAGGGAATGACTTTCATTCTATCTCTATATTCTGCCGTGGTCGGGTTTTTGAGTCTTACTCAACTTCACACCTTGTAACACAGGCAAGAACCCTTTCTTTGACTGGTCCAATTTGAAGTTCTTCAAAACTTTATCAAGGTATATGTTTTGTGAAAGTCCTATCAAGCGTCTTGATCTATCTCTATAGATCTTGATGCCCAATATATAAGCAGCTTCACCGAGGTCTTTCATTGAAAAATTCTTATTCAAGTATCCTTTCCGATCAACAATATGTCATCCACATATAATATCAGAAATGCTACAGAGCTCCCACCACTTTCTTGTAAATACAGGCTTCACCATAAGTCTGTATAAAACCATATGCTTTGATCACCTCATCAAAGTGTATATTCCAACTACGAGATGCTTGCACCAGTCCATAGATGGATCGCTAGAGTTTGCACAAATTGTTAGCACCTTTAGGATCGACAAAACCTTCTGGTTGCATCATACAAAACTCTTCTTTAAGAAATCCATTAAGGAATGTTGTTTTGACATCCATTTGCCAGATTTCATAATTATAAAATGCGGCAATTGCTAACATGATTCAGACTGACTTAAGCATTGCTATGGGTGAGAAGGTCTCATCGTAGTCAACTCCTTGAACTTGTCGAAAACCTTTCGCAATAAGTCGAGCTTTGTAGATGGTGACATTACCATCAACGTCTATCTTCTTCTTGAAGATCCATTTATTCTCAATGGCTTGCCGATCATCGGGCAAGTCCACCAAAGTCCACACTCTGTTCTCATACATCAATCCTATCTCAGATTTCATGGCCTCAAGCCATTTATCGGAATCTGGGCACATCATAGCTTCTTCATAGTTCGTAGGTTCGCCTTAGTCTAGTAACATGACTTCCAGAACAGGATTACCGTACCACTCTGGTGCGGATCGTGCTTTGGTTGACCTACGAGGTTCAGTAGCAACTTGATCTGAAGTTTCATGATCATGATCATTTGCTTCCTCTCTAGTTGGTGTAGGCATCACTGGAACGGTTTTCTGTGATGTGCTACTTTCCAATTTGAGAGAAGGTACAATTACCTCATCAAGTTCTACTTGCCTCCTACTCACTTCTTTCGAGAGAAACTCCTTCTCTAGAAATATTCCATTCTTAGCAACAAAGATCTTGCCTTCGGATATGTGGTAGAAGGTGTACCTAATTGTTTCCTTAGGGTACCCTGCGAAGACACACTTCTCCGATTTGGGTTCGAGCTTATCAGGCTGAAGCCTTTTGACATAAGTATCGCAACCCCAAACTTTAAGAAACGACAGCTTTAGGTTTCTTTCCAAACCACAATTCATATGGTGTCATCTCAACGGATTTAGACGGTGCCTTATTTAACGTGAATGCGGTTGTCTCTAATGCATAACCCCAAAACGATAGTGGTAAATCAGTAAGAGACATCATAGTTTGCACCATATCCAATAAAGTGCCGTTACGATGTTCGAACACACCATTACGCTATGGTGTTCCAGGTGGCGTGAGTTGTGAAACAATTCCACATTGTTTTAAATGAAGGCCAGACTCGTAACTCAAATATTCGCCTCCGCGATCAGATCGTAGAAACTTTTATTTTCTTGGTACGATGATTCTCCACATCACTCTGAAATTCTTTGAACTTTTCAAATGTTTCAGACTTGTGTTTCATTAACTAGATATACCCATACCTACCCAAATCATCTGTGAAGGTCAGAAAATAACGATACCCGTCGTGTGCTTCAACACTCATCGGACCACATACATCGGTATGTATTATTTCCAATAAGTTATTAGCTCGCTCCATTGTTCCGAAGAAAGGAGTTTTAGTCATCTGGAGTTTCTTCATGCGCTTTACACCAATATGACCTAAACGGCAGTGCCACAAGTATGTTGCACTATCATCATCAACTTTGCATCTTTTGGCATCAATATTATGAATATGTGTATCACTACGATCGAGATTCAATAAACCATTCACATTGGGTGTATGACCATAGAAGGTTTTATTCATGTAAACAGAATAACAATTATTCTTTGAATTAAATGAATAATTGTATTGCAATAAACATAATCCAGTCATATTCATGCTCAACGCAAACACCAAATAACATTTATTTAGGTTTCAACACTAATCCCGAAGGTAGAGGGAGTGTGCGATGTTGATCATATCAACCTTGGAATCATCTCCAACACACATCGTCACCTCGTCCTTAACTAGTCTCTGTTTATTCTGCAACTCCGGTTTCGAGTTACTAATCTTAGTAACTGAACCGGTATCGAATACCCAGGGGCTACTACAAACACTAGTAAGGTACACATCAATAATCAAATATACTTTTGTTCACTCTGCCATCCTTCTTATCCGCCAAGTATTTTGGGCAGTTCCAATTCCAGTGACCATTTCCTTTGCAGTAGAAGCACTCAGTTTCAGGCTTGGGTCTAGCTTTGGGCTTCTTCATGGGAGTGGCAACTTGCCCATTTCTTGAAACTAGTGGTCTTGTTAACCATCAACATTTGATGCTCTATCTTGATTTCTACATTCGCTGATTTCAGTATCGCGAAGAGTTCGGGAATCGTTTTCGTCATCCCTTGCATATTATGGTTCATCACGAAGTTCTAGTAGCTTGGTGATAGTGACTAGAGAACACTATCAATCACTATATTATCTGAAAGATTAACTCCCACTTGATTCAAGCGATTGTAGTACCCAGACATTCTGAGCCCATGCTCACTGGCTGAGCTATTCTCCTCCATCTTGTAGGCAAAGAAGAGGTCTCATACCTCTCGACACGGGCATGAGTCTGAAATACCAATTTCAGCTCTTGGAACATCTCATATGCTCCGTGGCGTTAAAAATGTTTTTGAAGTCCGGTTCTAAGCTGTAGAGCATGGTGCACTAAACTATCAAGTAGTCATCATACCGAGCTTGCCAGACGTTCATACCGTCTGCATCTGCTCCTGCAATAGGTCTATCACCTAGCGATGCATTTATGACCCAAAAGTATTGGGGATCTATCGTAGTCCTTTCGATAAGTAAGAGTGTCGAACCCTATGAGGAGCAGAAGGAAATGACAAGCGGTTTTCAGCGAGGTATTCTCTGCAAGCACTGAAACTATCGGTAACCGATAGTTTTGTGATAAGATAATTCGTAACAAGTAACAAGTAACAAAAGTAACTAAGGTGCAGCAAGGTGGCCCAATCCTTTTTGTAGCAAAGGACAAGCCTGGACGAACTCTTATATAAAGCAAAGCGCTCCCAAGGACGCATGGGAATTACTGTCTAGCTAGTTGAAAGATCGTGGATGTCGCCTAGAGGGGGGGGGGTGAATAGGCGCTTTAAAATAATTACGGTTTAGGCTTGAACAAATGCGGAATAAACCTAGCGGTTAATTTGACAAGCACAAAACCTACAACAACTAGGCTCACCTATGTGCACCAACAACTTATGCTAAGCAAGATAAACAACTAAGTGATAGCAAGATATATGACAAGAAACAATATGGCTATCACAAAGTAAAGTGCATAAGTAAAGGGTTCGGGTAAGAGATAACCGAGGCACGCGGAGACGACCATGTATCCCGAAGTTCACACCCTTGCGGATGCTAATCTCCGTTTGGAGCGGTGTGGAGGCACAATGCTCCCCAGGAAGCCACTAGGGCCACCGTAATCTCCTCACGCCCTCGCACAATGCAAGATGCCGTGATTCCACTAAGGGACCCTTGAGGGCGGTCACCGAACCCGTACAAATGGCAACCCTTGGGGGCGGTCACCGAACTCGTACACTTTGGCAACCCTTGGGGGCGGTACCGGTACCCGTCAAATTGCTCGGGGCGATCTCCACAACCTAATTGGAGACCCCGTGTAACACCCTGAGAATCATGCTACAGTAACCCCCTGTGATTAAGCTAATCATGTTGCTAAACAGGGCTTGATCACATTTGAATCACCTTCCTTTTCAAACTCCTAGTTCAAACTTCAAATATAATTAAAGTGAAAATTAAAAGTTTTCATAAACTCAAACAAAAATGTTCAGTGGGTGCCAAATATTACACTAGTAATTATGGTGGAGAAAACACATTTTTATAAAATACCTAAATACTTTTAAATGAAATAAAACAGAAAAGGAAATAAGCAAATAAAAAAGAAAACAGAAAACAGAAACAGAGCAGGAAAAGAAAAAAAAGGAGCAGGCCTTCCCCCCCCACTGGACCCGTGGCCCATCTGCACCGAACCCCCCGGCCCAAACTGGGCCGCACCCCCGCACCCCCGACCCCGGCCCAGCCCACCTCTCCTCCCCCGCGTCCCCTTCCTGTTCCCCCGACCGGGTCGGAACGGGGCGCGTCGCCGCCGAACCCCCTCGCCGGCGGTGAACCCCGCGAGAGGATAAGGGCGCCAGCGGCCCCCGCTCCCTCGGGCCTCTCTCCCACTCACCCCGCTCACTCCCTCGGCCTCTGCGCCTCTCCCCCGGATCCGCGCCGCTCCCCTCTTCCCCACGCCCGACGCGCTCGCCGCCGTTCCCGTCGTTCTCGCGGCCACCGTGCCCCACTCGCCACCCCGCCGTGTCGTACGACGTCGCCGCCCTCGACTACACCCCCTCCGCCTCTCCGTCGAAGCTCGGAACCACCGCAACGGCCTCCCCGAGCTCGCCTTCAACCTCGGACGCCGGCGACCACCTTCTTCCCCGGCGCCGACCTGCTGCTCCTAAGCACCCACGGGCCTTTCTTGCGCCACGCGGTGAGCTCCTCTACCTCCTCCCCCACTCCGCTAGCTCGCCCACGCTCCCTAGCTTTTCCCCCACGCGCGCCCGAACGCCGCGCCGCGGAGCTCGCCGCCGGCGGGTCTCCGGCGACCAAATGGTCACGGGCTCAAGCCCGTTGCACTCCCCGCCGTTTGTAGATGCCCCACAGCCCCTCCGCTTTCTCGTTAGCTCGCCGTAGATATGTTTCCGTCGGGCACCCGTAGCTCCTCGCCGCCGGCGAGTTCGTAGCGCTCGTCTCCGGCCGTTCCAGCCCCTCCGACCACCGCCGTTGGACGCGCGACGTCGAGCCGCGTCGAACGCGCCCAGCCACGCCCTCGGAGACCCCCTGTACGTGAAACCCGTACCCCTCCCGAGCCGCGCCGCCGTGCGTCTGGTCGCCGGCGTTGCTCCGGCGCCGGCCGCCGACGTGGCACACCTGGGGCCACCCCCTGGGTCACTGCCAGTGGCCCCCACGGGTCCCAGTTGACTGGGTTGACCCAGTCAACTGCTGACTAGGCAGGCCCAGTCACTGACATGCGGGCCCCGCCGCAATAATTAAAAAAGAAAAGAAAAAGAAAATGTTTTATAAATAAAATTAATTAATTTAAATAATCTCTCACTGACAGGTGGGCCCAGTAGTTAATTAACTAAAAACTAATTAGTTTAATCCTCTGTTAACCCACTGTCTATGACAGGTGGGTCCCCCTTGTCAGTTTGACCAGTCAACCCGGACTGTTGACCGCTGACGTCACTCATACGTCATGCTGACGTCATATCCCTTTTTCTGTTAATTAAATAATTCCAGAAATTCAAATAAACTTTGAAAATTCATATCTTTTAAACCGTAACTCGGATGAAAATGTTTTCTATATGAAAGTTGCTCAGCACGACGAGACGAATCCGAATACGCAGTCCGTTCGTCCACCACACCTCCATAACCTATCGAACTAGCAACTTTCCCCCTCCGGTCCGTCTGTCCGAAAACGTGAAACATCGGGAATACCTCCCGGATGTTCCCCCCTTCACTGGTACCACCTACTGTCGCGTTAGGACACCCCTAGCACCGCTCACTGTCATGTCACGCATCGTCATGCTTATGTTTGCATTGTATTTACTGTTTCTTCCCCCTCTTCTCTCCGGTAGACTACGAGACCGACACTGCTGCTGCCCAGTTCGACTACGGAGTCGACGACCCCTCCTACTTGCCAGAGCAACCAGGCAAGCCCCCCCCCTTGATCACCAGATATCGCCTACTCTCCTCTATACTGCTTGCATTAGAGTAGTGTAGCATGTTACTGCTTTCGGTTAATCCTATTCTGTTGCATAGCCTGTCATTGTTGCTACAGTTGTTTCCCTTACCTGCTACCCTACTGCTTAGTATAGGATGCTAGTTTTCCATCAGTGGCCCTACATTCTTGTCCGTCTGCTGTGCTATACTATCGGGCCGTGATCACCTGGGCGGTGGACACGGGCATATACTTATATATTATATACATGACACCTGAGATGACTAAAGTCGGGTCGGCTCGTAGGAGTACCCGCAAGTGGATCTTTGTGGCGAAGCGACAGGGCAGGTTGAGACCGCCTAGGTGAGAGGTGGGCCTGGCCCTGGTCGGCGTTCGCGAATACTTAACACGCTTAACGAGATCTTGGTATTTGATCTGAGTCTGGCCATTTGGTCTATACGCACTAACCATCTACGTGGGAGTAGTTATGGGTATCCCGACGTCGTGGTATCAGCCGAAGCTCTTTTGACGTCAGCGACTGAGTGGCGCGCGCCGTGTTGGACCGCCTTGACGTAACCGCCGTGATCGTGTGGGTTGCTAGGTCTGCTCGCGGCCGCGTTCGCAACGTGCAGGTGTGCATAGGGCGATGGGCCCAGACCCCTGCGCGCTTAGGATTAGACCGGCGTGCTGACCGCTCTGTTGTGCTTAGGTGGGGCTGCGACGCGTTGATCTTACGAGGCCGGGCATGACCCAGAAAAGTGTGTCCGGCCAATTGGGATCGAGCGTGTTGGGTTATCTGGTGCACCCCTGCAGGGAAGTTTATCTATTCGAATAGCCGTGTCCCTCGGTAAAAGGACGACCCGGAGTTGTACCTTGAGCTTATGACAACTAGAACTGGATACTGAATAAAATACACCCTTCCAAGTGCCAGATACAACCCGGTGATCGCTCTCTAACAGGGCGACGAGGAGGGGATTGCCGGGTAGGATTATGCTATGCGATGCTACTTGGAGGACTTCACTCTATTCTCTTCTATATGCTGCAAGATGGAGATGACCAGAAGCGTAGTCTTCGACAGGACTAGCTATCCCCCTTTTAATTCTGGCATTCTGCAGTTCAGTCCACTGATATGCCCCTTTACACATATACCCATGCATATGTAGTGTAGCTCCTTGCTTGCGAGTACTTTGGATGAGTACTCACGGTTGCTTCTCTCCCTCTTTTTTCCCCCTTTCCTTTCTATCTGGTTGTCGCAACCAGATGTTGGAGTCCAGGAGCCAGACACCACCGTCGACGACGACTCCCACGGCACTGGAGGTGCCTACTACTACGTGCAGGCCGCTGACGACGACCAGGAGTAGTTAGGAGGTCCCAGGCAGGAGGCCTTGCCTCTTCGATCGTTGCTACTTTTGTGCTAGCCTTCTTAAGGCAAAACTTGTTTAACTTATGTCTGTACTCAGATATTGTTGCTTCCGCTGACTCGTCTGTGATCGAGCACTTGTATTCGAGCCCTCGAGGCCCCTGGCTTGTATTATGATGCTTGTATGACTTATTTATGTTTTAGAGTTGTGTTGTGATATCTTCCCGTGAGTCCCTGATCTTGGTCGTACACATTTGCGTGCATGATTAGTGTACGGTCAAATCGGGGGCGTCACAAGTTGGTATCAGAGCCGACTGCCTGTAGGAATCCCCCTTTCCACACTCCTTGGCCGAAGTCGAGTCTAGACATTACAAAACTTTTACTAACATGGCTGTGTGTCTTACGGGCCCACGTCGCCATTGGGTGGTACTAGTATCTTTTACTCCTCGACCTTTACTCTGGGACTCTGAACTCTCTTCTACTCGGGTTAAACGAATTTACTAACTCTAACACTAGGATCCCGTGACCACATTCACCCCAAAGTTGGATAAGCCATAGTTGTTTCTCAGAATAGTATTTTGAACAACTCACACACTGTCATTTGACTCCTTTGAAACGTCTTGGCTTTCAGATGGAACCCACGAGGCAGGTCGTGCGCCACACGACGGCCATTGGTGCCTCGGGATCACCTGCAGTGCTAGCTGAGATGATGACCTATCTGGGTTATCGCTGGCACCCTGAGTACACCGTCTACGAGGAGTACCAGGACTTTAACCAGGAGCAGTACCGTGCCATCGTCCACCTCTACTCTCGGGAGTATGACTCCACTACTGTGCTGCACACCGCACATGGTGTTGGTGTGACTATCGATATGGATGTCCACGATGCAGCCTATGCTGCTCTGACACGTCTTCGTGGAGAGTATCGGGAGTTGGACACCTCCCCTTTCAGGCACATTGCTATCGCCTCTGATGTTGGTGCAGAGGGATACTATACTGCTGCCTACTCCACTGTCACCCGAGAGCCCTTCTACCATCAGCACCTGGTTCTGCATGCTGATGGGCTGGATCGAGCTAACCGAGCTCTTCGCCACGAGATGTACACCACCCGTCAGCACCTTTACCGTGCTCTGACGCTGCTGCACCCCTTTGTCCGGTCTGGACAGGTACCGCGTACTGCGATCTACCCAGCCAGGACCGTGATGCCCCACGGTGTTGGTTGGCCAGAGGTGGGAGGCTACTCTCCCGCACTTGGTCCTCTTCTGCCACCTGAGCGTCGGGCTCTACACTTGAGTATCCGCGGCCCCCAGTCTGCTGACGTCGAGGGCTATCCGTTGCCTCACTACCAGCTGTCGGGCTACGATTACCTCCACAGTACCTCTTGGGACTGATGTAGGCTTGATTGTAGTATTAGTTGCAGTCGCCGCGAGCCTGTGTGCCGCCTATGATGTTTTAGTCTATGTACTGAACTCTGTGTACTGAACTCTATGCATGACCCCTTTTGTAAACTATGCCGACTACTATGTAGTAGCTATCGTGCTCCTTTCAATTATGCATGTTTCATCATGAATGATTCTTGTCATTGCAAATTTTCTCAATGCTGAACTACCCCTGTTATATATTAGCAGGATGGTTAGACCAGGTGGTCGTGGTCGTGGTGGCGATGCCCCACCACCACCTGAGTACATGGCTGGTATGATCCAACAGTTCGAACTGAACCGCCAATTCATGGAAAATATGATGGCTCAGTTTCCTCGCCCCAATATGAACCAGCAGCCAGCCCAAGTGACTCTTGAAGATTTCATACGCCTCAACCCAACCATCTACCGCAGCTCAACTCAGCCTCTGGATGCTGATGACTGGCTCCGTGACATCACCTATGAGATGGAGTCTGCTGATGTAGCCCCTGCCAGCTATGTCAATTTTGCTTCCTTCTTCTTGAAGGGACCCGCAGCTCAATGGTGGGACAGCCACAGGCGTACTCTGCCAGCTGGAACAATCATCACCTGGCCAGACTTCCAAGCTGCTTTCCGTGCCCGCTTCATTCCTCAGGGAGTCATGGACCGGAAGAAGCGTGAGTTCCGCAACCTCACCCAAGGCAACAAAACTGTCGAAGCTTATCAGCGGGAGTTTCTGGACTTGTCCCGCTATGCTGAAGAAGACATTGCAACTGATGCACGCAGACAGGAGAAGTTCCGTGATGGCCTTCAAGCTGACATCAAGCTCGCACTTCTAGTGCATGACTTCGCCGATTTCGCCACCTTGGTGAATAAGGCCATCAATGTCGAGACTGGTCTGCAGGAATACCAGAGCTCTCAGAGGCGCAACCGTGACACGGGCTCATCTTCGGGCTCACCCTCACAGAAGCGTAAGATATGGATCCCGAACAGCATGTATCGTCCAAATGCACCTGCTCCCAGGAAATCTTATGCTGCACCGCGTCTGCCTCCTCCACCATCTAAGCAGTCAAAGCTACCAGCTCCCCCACCTGGGGCTCCTGTTCCCACTCCCGATAATGGTCTGTGCTTCAAGTGTGGTCAACCGGGTCACTTTGCCAGGAACTGCTATCAGAACCAGAATCAACTGGCCCTTCCAGCAGCTGGCCGTGGTAACAACCAGCCCCGCAACAACAATGCTAAGTCTCATGGTCGCGCTCATGCCAACCACGTTGATCTCAGCGAAGCTCAAGACCAGCCTGCTACTGTGATGGGTACACTCCTCGTAAATTCAGTACCAGCATCTGTTTTATTTGATACAGGAGCATCCCATTCATTCATATCAGCAGAATTTGCATTCCTGCATGGCATTCATTACGAAGAGATAAACACTCCGCTAGTGGTACACACCCCTGCGGGCCAATGTCAAACCTCTACTGTTAGTCGCGATGTCTCTCCCATCGTACTGAAGTCCTGTAGCATTGATCTCATTCTGGGAATGAATTGGTTAAAAGCGCATACTGCTTCAATCGTTTGCACCACTAAGACCGTCCATCTGCTACACCCTTCAGATGAGATAGTTACTTACCAAGCCCATCTGGTGCAAAATGCCGAGGCAAGGCTCTATGCATTGAATGCATTGAACGCTGCACCACTCGAGGGCATTGAAAACATTCCCGTCGTGCGTGAATTCCTCGACGTCTTCCCTGAAGAACTTCCGGGGATTCCCCCTGCTAGAGCTGTCGAATTCATCATCGACTTGAAACCAGGCACCACTCCTATAGCCAAGCGACCCTACAAAATGCCGCCGCATGAACTCCTTGAGCTTAAGGAGGAAATTGACAAGTCTCTTCGCAAAGGATTCATTCGCCCAAGTTGCTCTCCTTGGGGAGCACCTTCTCTCTTTGTCAAGAAGAAGGATGGGACAAACCGGTTAGTTCAAGACTACCGTCCTATAAACCAAGCTACCATTCAGAATAAATACCCTCTTCCTCGGATCAATGATCTGTATGATCAACTGGCGGGTTCGTCAGTGTTCTCTAAGCTCGACTTGAGGTTGGGCTACCACCAGATCCGTGTTCGCGAAGAGGATATCCCAAAGACCGCCTTCGTGACTCGCTATGGTTCATACGAGTACACCGTCATGTCTTTCGGTTTAACCAATGCTCCAGCCACCTTCTCTCGTCTGATGAACTACATATTCATGGATTACCTCGACAAGTTCGTCGTGGTTTATCTGGATGATATCCTGATATTCTCCAAGAACGAAGAAGAACATGCTGAACATCTTCGACTTGTGCTGGAAAAGCTACGAGAACATCAACTATATGCCAAGTTCTCCAAATGTGAATTCTGGCTACCCGAAGTAACCTATCTTGGGCATGTCATCTCTAAGGATGGTATTGCCGTCAACCCTGAACGAGTTCAGGCTATTCTTGATTGGACTCCTCCCAAGAACGTTAAGCAAGTCAGAAGTTTTCTCAGTCTCGCCAGCTATTGCCGTCGATTCGTCGAGAACTTCTCTAAAATCGCCAGGCCTCTGACTAACCTGTTGCATAAGGGTGTCAAGTTCCAATGGACAGACAAATGTCAGGAAAGTTTCCAGGCACTCAAAGACAAGTTGACTTCTGCCCCAGTTCTAGCTCCACCTGATACTAAGGAGGACTTCGTCATCTACTGCGACGCTTCCCGTCAAGGATTAGGCTGTGTCCTAATGCAAGACCGCAAAGTGATTGCTTATGCCTCTCGACAATTGCGCCCTCACGAAGAGAACTACCCAGTTCACGACCTCGAACTTGCTGCAGTCATTCATGCGCTGAAGCAGTGGCGACATTACCTTCTCGGTAATCGTTGCGAGATCTTCACTGACCACCAAAGTCTGAAGTATCTGTTTACTCAGCCAGATCTGAACCTCCGCCAGCAGAGATGGATGGAGCTTGTTGCAGACTTTGACTTGGGTATTTCCTATACGCCAGGCAAGGCTAATGTAATGGCTGATGCCTTGAGCCGCAAGTCTTACTGCAACCACCTCCAGGTTCATAAAGTTCAGCCCTCGCTTGTTGAAGAATTCAGGAAGCTGAACCTCCATATTGTTCCTCCGGGTGCACTCGCTCCCCCTCCTAAGAAATTTGGCAAGGTGAACCTCCACGTTGTTACCCAGGGTTCCCTCAATACCCTAGTTGCTAAACCAGATCTCGAGGACAGCATCAAAAGGCTACAGAGGTATGACTCTGAAGCCGACAAGATTAAGCGCTACCTCGCAGAAGGAAAGCCCTCATTCTTCACCATTTCTGAAGATGGCACCCTATACTTCAAGGGCCGCCTAGTGGTGCCATGTGCAGAGAAAAACCTGGATATGACACAGGAAGTTATGAAAGAAGCTCATGATACGCCTCTATGTATCCATCCTGGTAGTACAAAGATGTACCAAGACATCCGTCAGAGATTCTGGTGGACTAATATGAAGCAAGACATTGCTCGTTATGTTGCTGAGTGTGACGTTTGCCGTCGAATCAAAGCAGAACATCAAAGGCCTGCTGGAACTCTGCAACCTATCTCTATTCCTGAATGGAAATGGGACCATGTTGA
>NC_057808.1:432610946-432643479 GCF_018294505.1 Triticum aestivum
TGTTCCCCCGACCGGGTCGGAACGGGGCGCGTCGCCGCCGAACCCCCTCGCCGGCGGTGAACCCCGCGAGAGGATAAGGGCGCCAGCGGCCCCCGCTCCCTCGGGCCTCTCTCCCACTCACCCCGCTCACTCCCTCGGCCTCTGCGCCTCTCCCCCGGATCCGCGCCGCTCCCCTCTTCCCCACGCCCGACGCGCTCGCCGCCGTTCCCGTCGTTCTCGCGGCCACCGTGCCCCACTCGCCACCCCGCCGTGTCGTACGACGTCGCCGCCCTCGACTACACCCCCTCCGCCTCTCCGTCGAAGCTCGGAGCCACCGCAACGGCCTCCCCGAGCTCGCCTTCAACCTCGGACGCCGGCGACCACCTTCTTCCCCGGCGCCGACCTGCTGCTCCTAAGCACCCACGGGCCTTTCTTGCGCCACGCGGTGAGCTCCTCTACCTCCTCCCCCACTCCGCTAGCTCGCCCACGCTCCCTAGCTTTTCCCCCACGCGCGCCCGAACGCCGCGCCGCGGAGCTCGCCGCCGGCGGGTCTCCGGTAACCAAATGGTCACGGGCTCAAGCCCGTTGCACTCCCCGCCGTTTGTAGATGCCCCCCAGCCCCTCCGCTTTCTCGTTAGCTCGCCGTAGATATGTTTCCGTCGGGCACCCGTAGCTCCTAGCCGCCGGCGAGTTCGTAGCGCTCGTCTCCGGCCGTTCCAGCCCCTCCGACCACCGCCGTTGGACGCGCGACGTCGAGCCGCGTCGAGCGCGCCCAGCCACGCCCCCGGAGACCCCCTGTACGTGAAACCCGTACCCCTCCCGAGCCGCGCCGCCGTGCGTCTGGTCGCCGGCGTTGCTCCGGCGCCGGCCGCCGACGTGGCACACCTGGGGCCACCCCTGGGTCACTGCCAGTGGCCCCCACGGGTCCCAGTTGACTGGGTTGACCCAGTCAACTGCTGACTGGGCAGGCCCAGTCACTGACATGCGGGCCCCGCCGCAATAATTAAAAAAGAAAAAGAAAATGTTTTATAAATAAAATTAATTAGTTTAAATAATCTCTCACTGACAGGTGGGCCCAGTAGTTAATTAACTAAAAACTAATTAGTTTAATCCTCTGTTAACCCACTGTCTATGACAGGTGGGTCCCCCTTGTCAGTTTGACCAGTCAACCCGGACTGTTGACCGCTGACTTCACTCATACGTCATGCTGACGTCATATCCCTTTTTCTGTTAATTAAATAATTCCAGAAATTCAAATAAACTTTGAAAATCCATATCTTTTAAACCGTAACTCGGATGAAAATGTTTTCTATATGAAAGTTGCTTAGCACGACGAGACGAGTCCGAATACGCAGTCCGTTCGTCCACCACACCTCCCTAACCTATCGAACTAGCAACTTTCCCCCTCCGGTCCGTCTGTCCGAAAACGTGAAACATCGGGAATACCTCCCGGATGTTCCCCCCCTTCACCGGTACCACCTACTGTCGCGTTAGGACACCCCTAGCACCGCTCACTGTCATGTCACGCATCGTCATGCTTATGTTTGCATTGTATTTACTGTTTCTTCCCCCTCTTCTCTCCGGTAGACTACGAGACCGACACTGCTGCTGCCCAGTTCGACTACGGAGTCGACGACCCCTCCTACTTGCCAGAGCAACCAGGCAAGCCCCCCCCTTGATCACCAGATATCGCCTACTCTCCTCTATACTGCTTGCATTAGAGTAGTGTAGCATGTTACTGCTTTCGGTTAATCCTATTCTGTTGCATAGCCTGTCATTGTTGCTACAGTTGTTTCCCTTACCTGCTACCCTACTGCTTAGTATAGGATGCTAGTTTTCCATCAGTGGCCCTACATTCTTGTCCGTCTGCTGTGCTATACTATCGGGCCGTGATCACCTGGGCGGTGGACACGGGCATATACTTATATATTATATACATGACACCTGAGATGACTAAAGTCGGGTCGGCTCGTAGGAGTACCCGCAAGTGGATCTTTGTGGCGAAGCGACAGGGCAGGTTGAGACCGCCTAGGTGAGAGGTGGGCCTGGCCCTGGTCGGCGTTCGCGAATACTTAACACGCTTAACGAGATCTTGGTATTTGATCTGAGTCTGGCCATTTGGTCTATACGCACTAACCATCTACGTGGGAGTAGTTATGGGTATCCCGACGTCGTGGTATCAGCCGAAGCTCTTTTGACGTCAGCGACTGAGTGGCGCGCGCCGTGTTGGACCGCCTTGACGTAACCGCCGTGATCGTGTGGGTTGCTAGGTCTGCTCGCGGCCGCGTTCGCAACGTGCAGGTGTGCATAGGGCGATGGGCCCAGACCCCTGCGCGCTTAGGATTAGACCGGCGTGCTGACCGCTCTGTTGTGCTTAGGTGGGGCTGCGACGCGTTGATCTTACGAGGCCGGGCATGACCCAGAAAAGTGTGTCCGGCCAATTGGGATCGAGCGTGTTGGGTTATGTGGTGCACCCCTGCAGGGAAGTTTATCTATTCGAATAGCCGTGTCCCTCGGTAAAAGGACGACCCGGAGTTGTACCTTGAGCTTATGACAACTAGAACTGGATACTGAATAAAATACACCCTTCCAAGTGCCAGATACAACCCGGTGATCGCTCTCTAACAGGGCGACGAGGAGGGGATTGCCGGGTAGGATTATGCTATGCGATGCTACTTGGAGGACTTCACTCTATTCTCTTCTATATGTTGCAAGATGGAGATGACCAGAAGCGTAGTCTTCGACAGGACTAGCTATCCCCCTTTTAATTCTGGCATTCTGCAGTTCAGTCCACTGATATGCCCCTTTACACATATACCCATGCATATGTAGTGTAGCTCCTTGCTTGCGAGTACTTTGGATGAGTACTCACGGTTGCTTCTCTCCCTCTTTTTCCCCCTTTCCTTTCTATCTGGTTGTCGCAACCAGATGTTGGAGTCCAGGAGCCAGACGCCACCGTCGACGACGACTCCCACGGCACTGGAGGTGCCTACTACTACGTGCAGGCCGCTGACGACGACCAGGAGTAGTTAGGAGGTCCCAGGCAGGAGGCCTTGCCTCTTCGATCGTTGCTACTTTTGTGCTAGCCTTCTTAAGGCAAAACTTGTTTAACTTATGTCTGTACTCAGATATTGTTGCTTCCGCTGACTCGTCTGTGATCGAGCACTTGTATTCGAGCCCTCGAGGCCCCTGGCTTGTATTATGATGCTTGTATGACTTATTTATGTTTTAGAGTTGTGTTGTGATATCTTCCCGTGAGTCCCTGATCTTGGTCGTACACATTTGCGTGCATGATTAGTGTACGGTCAAATCGGGGGCGTCACACCCCGACGCTTGCCCAGAGCTTTACACCACAATGATTGAGCTCCGAACACCACCAACCGTCTAGGGCGCCCAAGCACCCAAGAGGAACAAGCTCAAGGGCACCAAGCACCCAAGAGTAATAAGCTTCTTAACTTGTAACTTCCACGTATCACCGTGGAGAACTCAAACCGATGCACCAAATGCAATGGCAAGGGCACACGGAGTGCCCAAGTCCTTCTCTCTCAAATCCCACCGAAGCAACTAATGCTAGGGAGGAAAATGAGAGGAAGAACAAGAAGAAGAACACCAAGAACTCCAAGATCTAGATCCAATGGGTTCCCCTCACATAGAGGAGAAAGTGATTGGTGGAAATGTGGATCTAGATCTCCTCTCTCTTTTCCCTCAAAAACTAGCAAGAATCCATGGAGGGATTGAGAGTTAGAAAGCTCGAACAAGGTCAACAATGGGGGAAGAACACGAGCTCAAGAGATGAAGTAGAATGGGGAAGAAGACCCCCTTATATAGTGGGGGGAACAATCCAACCGTTACCCCCACTTCAGCCCCGCAGAGAGCGGTACTACCGCTTGGCCAGCGGTACTACCGCTTGCCCCTCTAAGCGGTACTACCGCTCCCCCTCGCGGTACTGCCGCTAGGCCCAGAGCAGTACTACCGCGGTGGCAGGGCGGTACTACCGCATACGAGCGGTACAATGGCCCCCACTGCCGTGGCCAGTACCGTAAAACCCGACACGAAAAAAAGACCCCTCGAATCGAGGCGGTACTAGCACGAGACCGCAGCGGTACTATGGCTCGGGGCTGCCAGCGGTACTACCGCTCAAGGGCGGTACTACCGCTCTAGAGCGGTACTACCGCTTGTAGCACCCAAGCGGTACTACCGCTTCGGCCCACGGTATTACCGCTAGGAAACCAAAACTGCCATAACTTCTGCATATGAGCTCCGAATTGAGCAAACTCAAGCTTGTTGGATAGAGGAAGACGAGTAGCATCAAAACAGCTTGTTGGTTATAGTAAGAAGAGGCAGGGGAGGT
This sequence comes from Triticum aestivum, assembly GCF_018294505.1. NCBI lineage: Eukaryota > Viridiplantae > Streptophyta > Magnoliopsida > Poales > Poaceae > Triticum > Triticum aestivum. The sequence continues at coordinate 432,615,277 of NC_057808.1, forward strand.
ATGCCAACAAATAGAGGAGTGAAACCTCCAACCGAGAAGAACCGGCATAACCTCCAACATCGAAAACATCATAGAAGATGCGAGTGAACTCCGTTTTCGATGAACTCGAGTTTGTCATCAAGATGACCATAAGCTCCAAAACTCACAAAGAGAAGAACCAAACAAGAACCAATAAAGATGATGCAAGGATGCAATGGTTTGAGCTCTCTATGAACGATACGATCAAGCTACTCATCGAGAGCCCCCCTTGATAGTACGGCAATCGATCCTATAACCCGGTCTCCCACCTACCATCATGAGACCGGTAAAATAGAAAACCTATCAAGAGCAAACCTTTGCCTTGCACATGGTCCACTTGAGCTAGATGATGACGATCTTGACTCCCTCAAGTTGGACCACCTTTCTTGGTTGCGTTGGCTCGATGAAGACTAGTTGATTGCTCCCCCATGCTCCACTATGGGTGAGCCACTCTTCCGCACATCTTCACAAGTCCATTGTCACCACAATGGACGGCAAGCTTCAAGCATTTGATATCTTCATGATGCTTCACTTGAACTTGCACACCGCAACATCTTCACAAGTCCATTGTCACCACAATGGACGGCAAGCTTCAAGCATTTGATCTCTTCATGATGCTTCACTTGAACTTGCACACCGCAACCTAACCCCACAAAGAACTCTCACGAAGATCATGGGTTAGTACACAAAGCGTAATTGACAATGCTCACCACACCATGGGATCGCTTGATCCCTCTCGGTACATCTTCTACGCTTTGTGAGTTGATCAAGTTGATTCACTCTTGACTTAGTCTTGATCAACCATGAATCTTTTCAACTCTCTTCATTTGGATGATGTCTTGAAGATATACATGAATGATCACACAATCTTCTTCTCCAAGACATGCTTGCAATAAGCTCAACTCTCACATGACCAATCTTTGGATAATTCCTTAATAACACCTTGGTCACCACATAAACTCCTTGAAACCAACACATGAACTTCAAGAAATGCCTATGGACAAATCCTTCAAATATAACTCAAGGCAACCATTAGTCCATAGAGATTGTCATCAATTACCAAAACCAAACATGGGGGCACCGCATGTTCTTTCACTAGTTTTCATCATGCTCATATGATTCGCGTTCGTTACTTTGATAATTTGATATGTGGGTGGACCGGTGCTTGGGTGCTTCCCTTCCTTGGACAAGCCTCCCACTTATGATTAACCCCTCTCACAAGCATCTACAACTATGAAAGAAGAATTAAGATAAATCTAACCATAGCATGAAACATATGGATCCAGATCAACCACTTACGAAGCAACACATAAACTAGGGTTTAAGCTTCTGTCATTCTAGCAACCCATCATCTACTTATTACTTCCCAATGCCTTCCCCTAGGCCCAAATCATGGTGAAGTGTCATGTAGTCGACGTTCACATAACACCACTAGAGGAAATACAACATAAATCTCATCAAAATATCGAACGAATACTAAATTCACATGATTACTTATAACAAGACTTCTCCCATGTCCTCAGGAACAAACGTAACTACTCACAAAGCATATTCATGTTCATAATCAGAGGAGTATTAATTATCATTAAGGATCTGAACATATGATCTTCCACCGGATAAACCAACTAGCATCAACTACAAGGAGTAATCAACACTACTAGCAACCCACAGGTACCAATCTGAGGTTTTGAGACAAAGATTGGATACAAGAGATGAACTAGGGTTTGAGAGGAGATGGTGCTGGTGAAGATGTTGATGGAGATTGACCCCCTCTCAATGAGAGGATCGTTAGTGATGACGATGGCTTCGATTTCCCCCTCCCGGAGGGAAGTTTCCCCGGCAGAACAGCTCTGCCGAAGCCCTAGATTTGTTCTGCCCAGGTTCCGCCTCGAGATGGCGGCACTTCGTCCCGAAAGCTTCCTTCTGATTTTTTCCAGGTCAAAACACATCATATAGCAGAAGATGGGCATCGAAGGCCTGACAGTGGGCCCACAAGGTAGGGGCGCACCCCCACCCTTGTGGATGGCTGGTGGCCCCCCTCTGGTGCTTTCTTCGCCCAATATTTTTTATTAATTCCAAAATGACTCCCCGTAAAGTTTTAGGACTTTTGGAGTTGTGCAGAATAGGTCTCTAATATTTGCTCCTTTTCCAGTCCAGAATTCCAGCCGCCGGCATTCTCCCTCTTCATGTAAACCTTGTAAAATAAGAGAGAAAACACATAAGTATTGTGGTATAATGTGTTACAACAGCCCATAATGCAATAAATATTGATATAATAGCATGATGCAAAATGGACGTATCAACTCCCCCAAGCTTAGACCTCACTTGTCCTCAAGCGAAAGCCGAAATCAAAAAATATGTCCACATGTTTAGAGATAGAGGTGTCGATAAAATAAAATATGGACACAAGGGCATCATGATCATCTTTAGAACAACAACATATAATGTCATATAATTTCTTATGCTAAAGTAACAATTCGTTCACAAGGTAAAGTATGAATCAGAAACTTCATTGAAAACTAACAAACTATGATCCCAGTCATTGAAGCAATTGTAATTTATCATAACATCGGAAAGAGTCAATTTAAGAGGTTTTCAGAAAGTCCACATACTCAACTATCATTTAGTCTTTCACAATTGCTAACACTCACGCGATACTTATGGGTTCAAAGCTTCAATCAGACATAGAGAAAGACAGGGGCTTATGGTTTCGCCTCCCAACCTTTTACCTCAAAGGTAATGTCAACAATAATACTTTATGATAACCTACATCCGAGAGGATATATATATCTAGATCTTTCTCCAACACATAGTGCTTGCCAAAAGGAAAAAAGTGTAAAAAGGAAAGGTGAAGATCACCATGACTCTTGTATAAGGGTCGAAGATAAAAGTAAAAGACAGGCCCTTCGCAGAGGGAAGCAGAGGTTGTCTTGCGCTTTTATGGTTGGATGAACAAAATCTTAATGCAAAAGAACATCACTTTATATTGCCGCTTGTGATAAAGAACTTTATTATGCAGTCTGTCGCTTTTATTTCTTCCATATAACAAGTTCGTATAAAGCTTATTTTCTTCACACTAATAGATCATAAATATTTAGAGAGCAATTGTTATTACTTGCACCGATGACAACTCACTACTGCAGGATGGTCCGAACGCGACACTACGATCAGAGACCCTTCGACGAAACTGTGTGCGATGCCATAATCGCAAACGGTGGTGTAAAAGAACTGTCAAAAAGGTGAATTTTTTTTGCGATGACGGATGCATCAAACACGGTTCAGATTTTAGTTGCGTGTGCGATGCAGGGCATACGGTTCAGTTCAATTAACTGTTTGCGATGACGAGGAACAAAAGAAACGGGCAACCAGATGAAGGTGTGTGCGATATACAGCATACGGTTCACTAGGATGAACTGTGTGTGATTAGGCAACACAATGGAAACGGTTCAACTGAACAAGATGTGTGCGATACGCGGCAAACATGTCCGTAATCAGAAATGTGTGCGCAGACCAATAATAACACAGACGATTGCTGCTAATAAGCCGTGTGATTTGCTCTGTCTACAGAAGAATAACATGTGTGTGTGTGTGTGTGTGTGTGTGTATATAACTGAAATAAACGTCCAATTACATAAGTGACTATACAGATCATTCGCGGCTTTTCCCTTGGCACATTTTCCCTTGGCTTCCTAGGGAAGCTCCCGGTTTGCATATGGGTGTTCTAACTAAAACGTTTGCGATGAGTGTTTTATATTTAAAAACCATTGACGCTTTTTTCAAAAGAAAATCGTTTGGTAAGTCTGTACATTAAGAGAGAAAAATGCAAGTTCGCTCAAACCATATCTTTCATTCAGTCATACTGCGAATTTATATTCATATGATCGAGATACAGTATTAAACCCAAGAAAAAAACTATTTCCGGCGGCGGCGGAGGCGGCATGCTGCGCCGTCGTTGTCCTCCGGGACGCTCGTTAGCGTTCGACAGCGGCGTCCCATGCCGCTGAGGGGGCCGCGCGCACGGAGAGGTAGGCGGGCGGCCATGGAAGTCAAAGGTCTCGCTCCCTAGTGAGCCTGCGCAACGTACAGCTCGCACGCTTCCCGGTGACCTTCGCATTCTAAGACAGCTAGCACGCCTCTCAGTCAGCCTGCGCACCAGACTGCGCTCGCACGCCTCCCGTTCAGTCGAGGTCAAGCAGCCCTCCGCACGGCACCTCCTACAACCATTAAAACCAAGACACGTGGCGTCACATGAATGGTTAGCAGAACGCACACGGTTTGAATTATACAAACGTTTGAGATATTAAAGTGGCAGCTACTTTTTCAAAATGCCTTTATTGGTTGTCATTATTCGAGTGCGCCTTCTCTAAAATGGACACAAAAAATACCACAACATGTCGGGTGCCATTCCATGATAGCATGCCAAGTTTCATGAATTTCAGACGAGTTTTGGATTTACTAGAATTTAAAAATAAAGTATCTCAATGTTTTGTCGGCAATCAACGGTGCCCTGGTGTTTGAAATTCATTCCCATTTCTTGCATGGGACCTAAGCATGCACCCAAGGACACATATTTGATTTTTAACCAATTTATATGCACTGGCGCATGTGCATGTAATTCAAATTTGAATTATGCACATAAATGCATTGAAAACTTAGTTAATGCATAAATATGTCCAAATGAACCCCCAAAAAATCACAAAATTGACACAACACTCCTGTTCTTCTATGTTGACACGAGAAATTTTTTGAAAGCAATAAGAGGCAATGGATATCGTTTCGTCCCCAAAGGTGGGACGTTCCCTACCGAAACCATCATGCTTGTTGTGAGAAACTTTGGTTTGTGAGAAGCATATACCCAAACCTGCCCCAAATGGGATAAAAAAATTTACCACGGCATGCTGATGCCGCTCCACGATAGCATGCCAAGTTTCATGAATTTCAGACGAGTTTTGGATTTACTAGAATTTAAAATAAAGTATCTCAATGTTTTGCCAGCAATCAACGGTGCCCTGGTGTTTGAAATTCATTCCCGTTTCTTGCATGGGACCTAATCATGCACCCAAGGACACAGATTTGATTTTTCAACCAATTTATATGCACTGGAGCATGTGCATGTAGTTCAAATTTGAATTATGCACACAAATGCATTGAAAACTCAGTTAATGCATAAAAATGTCCAAGCGAACCCCGAAAAATCACAACAAATGACACAACACTCCTGTTGTTCTATGTTGACACGAGAATTTTTTTGAAAGCAATAAGAGGCAATGGATATCGTTTTGTCCCCAAAGGTGGGACGTTCCCTACCGAAACCATCATGTTTGTTGTGAGAAGCTCTGGTTTGTGAGAAGCATATACCCAAACCTGCCCCAAATGGGACCAAAATTTTACCACGGCATGTTGATGCCGCTCCATGATAGCATGCCAAGTTTCATGAATTTCAGACGAGTTTTAGATTTACTATAATTTAAAAATAAAGTATCTCAACGTTTTGCCGGCAATCAAGGGTGCCCTGGTGTTTGAAATTCATTCCCATTGCTTGCATGGGACCTAAGCATGCACCCAAGGACACATATTTGATTTTTCAACCAATCTATATGCACTGGAGCATTTGCATGTAGTTCAAATTTGAATTATGCACACAAATGCATTGAAAACTCGGTTAATGCATAAAAATGTCCAAACGAACCCCGAAAAATCACAAAAATTGACACTACACTCCTGTTGTTCTATGTTGACACGAGGAAATTTTTGAAAGCAATAAGAGGCAATGGATATAGTTTCGTCCCCAAAGGTGGGACGTTCCCTACCGAAACCATCATGCTTGTTGTGAGAAGCTCTGGTTTGTGAGAAGCATATACCCAAACCTGCCCCAGATGGGACAAAAAATTTACCACGGCATGTTGACACCGCTCCATGATAGCATGCCAAGTTTCATGAATTTCAGACGAGTTTTGGATTACTAGAATTTAAAAACCAGGTATCTCAACGTTTTGCCGGCAATCAACGGTGCCCTGGTGTTTGAAATTCATTCCCATTTCTTGCATGGGACCTAGGCATGCACCCAAGGACACAGATTTGATTTTTCAACCAATTTATATGCACTTGAGCATGTGCATGTAGTTCAAATTTGAATTATGAACACAAATGCATTGAAAACTCACTTAATGCATAAAAATGTCCAAACGAACCCCGAAAAATCAGGAAAATTGAGACAACACTCCTATTGTTCTATGTTGACACGAGAAATCTTTTGAAAGCAATAAGAGGCAATGGATATCGTTTTGTCCCCAAAGGTGGGACGTTCCCTACCGAAACCATCCTGCTTGTTGTGAGAAGCTCTGGTTTGTGAGAAGCATATATCCAAACCTGCCCCAAATTAGACAAAATGTTTACCACTGCATGTTCATGCCGCTCCATCATAGCATGCCAAGTTTCATGAATTTCAGATGAGTTTTGGATTTACTAGAATTTAAAAACCAGGTATCTCAATGTTTGCGGCCGAGTGACGGTGGTAGGGTGCTTGACATTCATTCCCATTTCTTGCATGGGACCTAAGCATGCAACCAAGAACACATATTTGAATTTTTAACCAATTTATATGCATTAGAGCATGTGCATGTAGTTCAAATTTGAATTATGCACATAAATGCATTGAAAACTCAATTAATGCATAAAAATGTCCAAACGAACCCGAAAAATCCCAAAAATTAACACAACACTCCTGTTGTTCTATGTTGACACTAGGAAAAAAATTGAAATTGAGAAGAGGCAATGGATATCGTTTCATCCAGAAAGGTGAAACGTTCCCTACTGAAACCATCAGGCTTGTTGTGAGAAGCTCTGGTTTGTGAGAAGTATATACCCAAACCTGCCCCCAATGGAACAAAAAATTTACCATGACATGTTGATGCCGCTCCATGATAGCATGCCAAGTTTCATGAATTTTAGACGAGCTTTGGATTTACTAGAATTTAAAAACCAGGTATCTCAATAAGAGGCAATGGATATCGTTTCGTCCCCAAAGGTGGGACGTTCCCTACCGAAACCATCATGCTTGTTGTGAGAAGCTCTGGTTTGTGAGAAGCATATACCCAAACCTGCCCCAAATGGGACAAAACATTTACCATGGCATGTTGATGCCACTCCATGATAGCATGCCAAGTTTCATTAATTTCAGACGAGCTTTGGATTTTCTAGATTTTAAAAACGAGGTATCTCAATGTTTGCGGCCGAGTGACAGTGGCAGGGTGCTTGACATTCATTCCCATTTCTTGCATGGGACCTAAGCATGCAACCGAGGGCAAATATTTGAGTTTTCAACCAATTTAATTGCACTAGAGCATGTGCATGTAGTTCAAATTTGAATTATGCACATAAATGCATTGAAAACTCAATTAATGCATAAAAATGTCCAAACGAACCCCCAAAAATCCCAAAAATTGAAAGAACACTCCTGTTGTTCTATGGTAACACTAGGAAAAAATTGAAATCGAGAAGAGGCAACGGATATCGTTTCGTCCAGAAAGGTGAAACGTTCCCTACCGAAACCATCACCCTTGTTGTGAGAAGCTCTGGTTTATGAGAAGCTTATACCCAAACTTGCCCCAAATGGGACAAAAAATTACCACGGCATGTTGATGCCGCTCCATGATAGCATGCCAAGTTTCATGAATTTCAGACGAATTTTGGATTTACTAGAATTACACGGTGCCGTGGTGTTCGAATTTCATCCCCATTTCTTGCATGGGACATAAGCATAAACCCATGGACACATATATGATTTTACAACCCATGTTGGTGTACCGGAGCATGTGCATGTAGTTTAATTTTGAACTGTGCACCTGAAATGGCTAGAAAACTAATTTAATGTATAAAATGTTCAAACGAACCTTGAATAATTCCAATTCTTTTACGACACACATATAGTTGCATGTTCACTGCAGATAAAAGGTCTAGCAATTCAAACACCGTCCATTGCCGCTATGACCCCATTATGTAATTCAAATCAAGATGAAAAATCAAGTAGATCGCACACAGTTTATTATCACCAACCGTGTGAGATGAAACACAAAATATCCTGGAGCACCGTCGGTGTATAGTACGCCTATGGCTTACGCGAGAAGGTGCGTCGGCTACAGTCCACAGCCGGCGTCTCAAGCACACTAGCTCGCTTCCCAAATATCATTTCACCGTTCCATCGTCGCCGGTGAAAGATGGGCACGTGGACCCGCGTCGTGAGGGCAACTTCGGTGGCCCACTCCGGCGAGAGCGCGGCCGCAGCCGCCATGCGAGTGCTAACAAGGTGCATGAGCGCAGCCGCAATCTGTGACCGGGCGGCCATGGCAGCCCAAACAGCCGTTGTTGCTTCTCAGGTGGCGGCAGCAACATCTGGCTCGGGGATAGCAACTGGCGAGAGCGGCACAGCAGCTGTCCGTTCCGTAGCGGCGGCCTTAGCCCTGATGGAGCCGCCCACGACCATGTCGAGACCGCCCACGCCCAGCTCGTGGCGGTCACCGCACAAATCAAACGAAGCTTCTCCGACAATGGTCGACAACCCACGGCCGAAGAGCTGGCAATCGCTGAGAGCGTTCGAGCAGCCGTCCGTTTCTCCGCCGCATACCTTGCAACGACGGAGCCCGTCGAAGCCCAGATCACGGCTGCCCACACCCAGCTCGTGGCGGCCTTTTCCAAAGAGATGGCGGACGCGGATGGCGAGATGCTTGCCGAGTGTGGTGCAATGGATGCCATGGAGCCCCTTCCCCAGGAGACCGTCGGGCGCGAGCTGGACATGGTGGCGGCGGCAGAGATCGACGAGCACCAACCGTAATAGTACTCTTTGTTTTGTTTAATTAAGAGCGTCGGTCTTTAATTTGTTAGAGTAATGTTTAGCTCAGCTAGCTCTGTTTAATTGCTGAACTTGCTCGATTAAGAAGTGTGGGTGTGCTGTAGTCTCCTTTGTGTACCCAAATTATGCAATGACGTGGATGACCACTGTAACCATGGAAATTCGAACCAAAAATTTTGACGTTCAAACTCATCACACACGGGTTAAGCTATCTGAATCGTTTGTGATGTTCACATATCGTACACAGTTCTGAATAAGGGACCGTGTCTGATGACACTTTGCGCGCCAGTTTTTTCACTGAAGCGATTCCAAATTTTCGGCTTCCACGGAAATATCTACCTCCCCCCCTTACCAAAAGCCACATTTTCCCTGTTTCTGCCTTCTTTTCCAAGTTGAAACCTTCACTCCTTGCTTGTAGCGCCTCCTCCTCGCCGGCGACCCTCCTTCACGCTGCTCGACCTCGTCTATCCAGGCAGGTAATCCACACCCGACCCCCATCCTCCTCCTCCTTCCACATCCCACATGCCCCGACCGCCGGCACGGGCGCGACACCTTCCACCCAAATCACTGACCCCTCCACCAAATAAGTGCCGCCCTAAGCCATGGTGCACGCAGTATAGCCAGGATCTCAAGGAGCATTTGGCAGTGGAGAAGCAAATCACGGCCGCACGCGCGGATGAGGTCGTGATGGCTGCCATTCGTGCCGACCCCCAGATCTTGGAGGAGCACCTTGCCATTTGCTAGCTACGCCGGTTAAGCATGCTCAGTTTACCCGTTGCATGTGCTGCTCCTGCCTTTCCTTCACAAATTCTAGTGAATTATGCTATCTAATTTTACAATGCAATCTGTTGCTCTAGTGTATATGTTCTATATGTCGTGCAGTGTGGCGCTCACTTATTAACTGTTTTGTTAATTGGTTGTCGTCTTCAGTTAACTGTTTGGTTCAATTCTGCAAATGCGATGTTCAACGCTTCAGGCTGCAATTTTGTATTGTCTTCCATGTGAGAAATAAATTGAATTTATCTTTACAAAATACATGAGAAACGGATACAATTGCTATATTTCTAAGTTGTCAAGCATGCTTGGTTTGGTTATGCATTGTGCAATGTGGTGCTCAGTTAATGTTTGGTTCATTTGTGTTGTGGTGTTTAGTTAATTGTTTGGTTCAATTCTGCAATGCGATGTTCAATAGTTGTGGGTGCATTCTGTTATTGTATACCATGTGAGGAATAAATTGAATTTGGCTATAGTAAATACACGAGAAACAAATACAATTGCTATATTTCCAAGTTGTTAAGCATGCTTGGTTTGCTTAACTGTCTGATCTTCTATTAGGAGTATGTTATATTGTGCAATGTGGTGCTTAGTTAATGTTTGGTTCATTTGTTGTGGTGTTTAGTTAACTACTTGGTTCAATTCTGCAATGCGATGTTCAATAGTTGTGGGTGCATTCTGTTATTGTATACCATGTGAGGAATAAATTGAATTTGGTTGTAGTAAATACATGAGAAACAAATACAATTGCTATATTTCCAAGTTGTTAAGCATGCTTGGTTTGGTTAACTGTCTGATCTTCTATTAGGAGTATGTTATATTGTGCAATGTGGTGCTCAGTTAATGTTTGGTTCATTTGTTCTGGTGTTTAGTTAACTGCTTGGTTCAATTTTGCAATGCGATGTCCAATTGTCGTGGGTAGAATTTGTATTGTTGTGCATGTGAGGAATAAATCGAATTTGGCTGCACTTAATACATGAGAAACATATACAAGTGCTATATTTCCTAGTTCTTAATCATGCTTGGTTTGGATAAATGGGTTTTCCATGTGGCTTGAATTAATCTGATGAATCTGCAATGTGCTTATTTTTCATCAACATATTTTACTGATAGCATGCGAACCCTTACTTAACCAGATGACTAACTACCTTATATGTGTTGCAGGGAAACAATGGGAAGCACTGAGGTTTACAATCGAGGTTAGCACGTGCATGGTCCATTGTCTAATAGCACATTATTGTGCAATTGCAGGAACCATTCCAATATTTAGGTTGTTAACAATTTGGTCTTGCACATGTAGGTCCTGCTGTCAGAGGTTTTGACCCACTGTTCGACCCTTTTTGCATATGGGGAAATGAGTTGTCCATGAATATCAATCAAATCAAGAAACTCAGAAAGATTGTTAGGATAAAGAAATTAGCGACAAAAAACAACAAGATCTTTGTCTGCACAATGAAGAAGACATCAGTTCACTACAAGATGGTACTAACTATTATACCTTGCCTTTTTTATTCCTTTGCCCCATTTCCAATATAGAGAAGATATTTATGCACATCCTTGTTTTCAGGCCTTTCCAAAGCAGTTCACTGATGATTACCTCTCAAACCACCTATATGGTCAGGAGGCGAGGAAGGTTTTCATACAACACCCACGGTTCAATATTGAAGTGTTCCTGAAGAGGACGAAGGACGGACGATCAATCATCCATTGGCACTGGCCTAAAGTTGCAAAGACCTTCAACATGAATGAAGAATCAATATTTGCCTTTCGCTTCAGCAGTTTTCCAGATGAGATGCATCTGTCTATATACCGTCTATGATGCTAATTTCGAAAGGTTCTACATGTTGCATGTGAAACTTGGTGCTGGTGCAGTTGTGTAATGGGGTAGCTGAGTGCTGAAGCTATATCATGTTGTACTCTGATGTATTTCAATTATGAAATTCTGCTTCCTCAATATGGAAATGAAATATATTATGTGCTTAATATGAATGTCAATTAGATTAATAAATGGATTATTAATAATAGGGCAATTAGCCTGCTAATTGGGTTTTGCTATTGCAAACGGTTATTGAAAAAAATACCGTGGGCGATGACCTCAGGCAACACACACAGTTTCTAGGAATAAACCGTGTTGGATCAATGAACAATCACACACGACTTTCTCTTGAAAACTATTTGCGTTAGGCCACCTTGCGCAAACGTTTACGACATAAAAACTGTGTGTGATGGACAACCTTTGCCACACAGTTTCTTCACGGACCGTGTGTGATGTATTCAATAACGCAAACGATAAAATTGTTAATATCGTGTGCAATGGAAACGCTATCACAAACGATTTAACGGAAAAAATTGTGTGTGATGTACCTGTGAACGGAAACGTTTTCCTTGGAGCGGCTGTGTGGGTGGTACATACGAACGGAAACGTTTAGCGGGGACTGACTGTGTGGGATGTACCTGCGACCGGAAACAATTTCGCCTGTATAATTGAATTTTTTAGCTCTACTGTATGTATTTCCGTATTTGAGCGCTCGCCGGTCGCACACGACCTCATTTTGCTGAGCGTGTGTGCCAGGAGGGCATATCCCCGACGGTTTCTGGGTCGTGTGGGAAGGACCCCCCTATCACCGTCACTCACTAGGCGACGGTTCCAAATGTCGTCGTGGAAAGAGGTTAAAAACCGTTTGTATAGCACCGACGCGTACTAGTGACTTACTTGAAGAATCTTACTCAATCCATAGGTAGGTATGGTGGACTCTCATGGCAAAAGTGGTTTAAGGAATGTTTGGAGGCACAAGTAGAATCTCTACTTGGTGCAAAGAATTTGGCTAGGATAAGAGGGAAAAGCAAGCTCAACATGTTGGAGGATCCATGACAATATAACTTCTATTCAGATATAGGAAAACATAACCCATTATGTTGTCTTCCTTGTCCAACATTAACTTTTCGGCATGTCATATTTTAATGAGTGCTTCACAATTACAAAAGATGTCCAAGATAGTATATTTATATGTAAAACCTCTCTTTCTTTATTACTTCCTACTAATTGCAACAATGACCAAAACTATGTTTGTCAACTCTCAACAAATTTATTCATCATACTCTTTATATGTGAAGTCATTACTCTCCATAAGATCAATATATGATCTTTTTGGTTCTTTTTATTCCTTCTTTTATTTTATTCCCTCAAGATCATAGCAAGAAAGCAAAGCCCTCAACTCAAAACTACTCTTTATTATATATAACTCACGGACTCGATTACTTAGATAGATCTCGAAACAAAATTCAAAGCTGGATCCTACTAAAAAAACTTTATTCTACTAGATCAAGATATAACCAAAAGGATCAAACTAAGGAAAACGATAAAAGTAAAGGTGTGATGGTGATACGATACCGGGGCACCTCCCCCAAGCTTGGCAGTTGCCAAGGGGAGTTCAAATACACCATGTATTTATGTCTCTTTCTTCGGAGGTGGTGATGATGGAGTTGTTGATGTGGTAGTGCCACACTTCGAGCAAAGGAGATACTCCAATCTATGAATGATGCTCTGGAGGGTGATGATATGCTCTTGCAACAGAATATTTTCATGAGTGAATATTTATTTTGCACACGAACTATTTCAATGATCTTAAAAGCTTCAATTTTAGTAGGGGTAAGATGATTGTAGTATGGTTGAAGGATGTCTTCTTCTTCTGTTGCCGGAACTTGATCTCCCACGACCTTCTTGATCTTATCACCCTCGTTGGTTTCCCCAAGTTCTTCTCTCTTCATCTCCATCTTCATTAGCCAAGCACCATCGCCCCCATTGTTGGAGGAGGGAGAAGAAATGATGCCTGGCCTTGAAAACTCTGGCAGAAAATAGCTCGAAACGAAAACAGGAGATATTGCCGTGGTGCGGTGGTCAAAAACTTCGGGAGATTATATAATAAATTTTTACCGACCAAAAGAAGTATTGTGCAAGAAAACGGAGTCTGGAGGGCACACGAGGTTTCCACAAGGCAGGGGGCGCGCCCATGGGGGTAGGGCGCGCCCTCCACCCTTGTGGCTTCCTCGTGTCTTGTCATGGAATTGTCACGGCAGATGTCCTTGGTGTGAGGACTTAGTCGCAAGGCCAACGCATCTATGTGGTAGCTTGAGAGGGGTTGGGCGGAATCGAGAGACGCAACATAAGACAGGGATTTAGACAGCTTCGGGCCCCGGGAAACATCATCCGGTAATAACCCTACATGCTGTTTGAGGCTAGGTCTCATTATGATCATGAGTGAGTCGCCGGGTTGGCCGGCTCTTTGTGTCTAGCCCTAAAGATTGTTTCTTCTTGCTTGTCCCTCTTGGGGAGCCCTGCCCCTCCTTATATAAGTTAGAGGGGCGGGTTACATGTGGAGTCCTAATAGGACTAGTACTAGTCTATCTTTTCTTACAAGTTGAATACAAGTCCGGGTCTTGCTTCCTCGTAAAGGAAACATTCGTCATCCCTTTCTTATTAAGCCGGCCCATCATAAACGTGAGCCGGCCTTCTGGGCCTTGGGCCTTGTCTTCTATCTGACCCGCCATCGGGGCCATTCATGAGTCGTCAGGCTCGTGAGTCGTTAGTCCTCCGGCGGGTCATCGGTGAAGCACCAAGTCCGGCCGGATCATACTTCCGGCCGGGTCATATCGCGGGGTATATCCCCGACATTAGCCCCCAGTTTAATTTTGGATTTATCCATGTTAAACTGATCCTGTAAAACAAACACAAGAACAAATTTGACAGGTTGTGCTCCGGGTTAAATATTCTTGTAAGCGGCACCTGATCATCCTTAAGTCCTTGACATTTTCTCCTGGAAAATCCGGGTCAATAGGCCAGCTTCATAATCCATTTGCTGGCATTGGCTCTTGTAAAGAAATATTATAAGAAATAATCCATTTGAGTCGGCCTTCAATGCTCTGATTTGACAAAAATATTGGTCTTGAAATATTCAACTGATATTCAGCCGGCTTAAAGATGTAAATCTTGCCGATGATTGCCAAAATTGTCGGGTTATAAACAAATGATGCTGGGTCATGATTGTTGCAGACACCGGGTTAATCTGGTCTACTCCAAACTGAGAATTTGAAGAATTTTTCTCCCTTATATACATATCACCTGTAGCCCCCAAGTCTTAAGAGGAGAACATAGTGATAACTTAAGACTTGCTTCAATATAAGTGTTGCAACCTTGAAGAAATCCAAGTTATTCATCTCAATCATTAGTCACAAACTGAATATTCCACATATGTAGCCCCCAAGTGCCGGGTTGTCAAGCTTGCAGCAACCTGGGACTTGTAATTGCCTTATGCTCATAAAAACTTCAACCAGCGTAGCCCCCAAGAGCCGGGTCATTATGCAATAATGAACAGAGACTTTGTAAATATAATCATGTAAACTTGACCAGCAAAGCGTAGCCCCCAAGGGTCGGGTCAGTAAGATATTACCGAGCTGGGACTTTGTATATGATTCATTGATAATAACAGCATATGATGTAATCTCCACCATGGGGCTTGAACCCACATCCACAAGGTTAAGAGCTTTGTACTCTACCAACTGAGTAGTGGATCTTTCAATATAATGGTTTAAGGCTTGTGTACCTTGAATTTTCGACAGGAGCAATTGGTAGCCCCCAAGGGCCAGCTCATCTACAATGTGATGAGTCGGGTCTTCAATAGGTTGAGCAAAAAATGACTCTGCATTAGCCCCCAAGTGCCATGGTGCATGCTGGCAGCTACATGGGACTTGCATATTTAATGTAATCTCAATTTGAATAATGTAGCCCCCAAGTGCCGGGTCGTAAGCCTGCAGCGACTCGGGACTATTCCTTCCATTGTAGAAAAAACCATATCCATTGATAAAATAATAGCCATTGCGCCAAAGCGACTTTGAATACCTTATCTGTTGACAAGTAAATCTGGAGTTTAAATACCCGGCGGCTCTTGGCCGATAGCGATTTAATACGCCTCTCTTGTAAGCCAGACTTTTTATAACCCGGCGACTTACAGCCTTTGAGAAAATCCAGAACGGATAATCATTTTGAAGTATCAATTTTAATGATGATCTTGGACTTTAAGCATTTATATAAGTCATAGTTCTGCAAATCCTGCACAGAGCTTAAACAACATATGCCCTGGCGACTTAACGTCAAAAGCCAGGGCCGGTTTAAACATAATCATGTATAAACAATATCATACCTGTGATATTGAATCATACTGCCGGCTTATGATACCTGTGCAGTAAGGGTGATAACCCAATCTTTAGAAGCAAAAACTTCCAAATGTTTATGATTGTCACATGCTGGCGACTTATCGTCCAAAGTCGAGCCGAGTTAAATAGAAGTTACTCATATATGTTTCAGATATGAACAAAAAGTCTCAAAACCCAAAAGACTGCATTCAAAAAACTTAATCCAGACAAAAAGAAAATCGAGGCTTCTGATTCGAATACGATCAGTAAACCGTTCCAAAGGGGTTAAGCTAGGATTCGAATACGATCATGTAGCCCCCAGTGGCTTTGGCGTTGCTGATCAAGAGGGTACCGACAACTATGTTCTCTTTGGTTCGAATACGACCTATGTTTGAACAGGAAGCCCCCAAATGACCTTGAGAGTTGTTTAATGACGCTGATTCGAATACGATCCACGTCGGACCCAAAAGGGGTTGAGCTATGATTCGAATACGATCAAGAAGCCCCCTAGTGAGTTTGGCAGTGTGCCGATCAAAAGGGTACCAACAGCTATGTTCTCTTTGGTTCGAATACGACCTATGTTTGAACCCGGAGCACAACCTGTCAAATTTTTTCTTGTTTTTCCTAATTTTTTAAATATTCCAAAATGGAGAGAAATTGCCATTAGAACAGTTTTGGAGTCGGTTTACTTACCATACCACATACCTATTCCATTTCGGAGTCTGAAATGTTTTGGAAAGTATCCCTTATGTACTCCTCCGGTGTTATGGTATTAATAATATTGATCTCAACATTTATGGGAGTACCTTAAATATAATGTTTGATTCTTTGACCGTTTACCACCTTCGGGTTAGTGCCTTCGGCGTTGTTGATCTTGATGGCACCGGAACGATAAACCTCCTCGATAATGTAAGGACCTTCCCATTTAGAGAGAAGCTTTCCTGCAAAAAATCTTAAACGAGAGTTGTATAGCAATACATGATCACCTACATTAAACTCACGCTTTTGTATCCTTTTGTCATGCCATATTTTAACTTTTTCTTTAAATAACTTGGCATTCTCATAGGCTTGGGTTCTCCATTCATCAAGCGAGCTTATGTCAAATAACCTCTTCTCACCGGCAAGTTTGAAATCATAGTTGAGATCTTTGATTGTCCAATAAGCTTTATGTTCTAGTTCAAGAGGTAAGTGGCATGCTTTTCCATAAACCATTTTATATGGAGACATACCCATAGGGTTTTTATATCCAGTTCTAGAAGCCAATAATGCATCATCAAGTTTCTTAGACCAATTCTTTCTAGATCTATTAACAGTCTTTTGCAAAAATCAATTTAATCTCTCTATTGCTCAATTCTACTTGACCACTATACTGAGGATGATATGTGATGCAATTCTGTGGTTAGCATCATATTTAGCAAGCAATTTATGGAAAGCACTATGAATAAAGTGTGAACAACCATCTGTCATTAAATATCTAGGGACTCCAAACCTCGGAAAAATAACTTCTTTAAGCATCTTAATAGAAGTGTTATGATCAGCACTGCTAGTTGGAATAGCTTCTACCCACTTAGTAACGTAATCAACAACAACTAAAATATGTGTATACCCATTAGAGGAAGGAAAAGGTCCCATATAATCAAAGCCCCAAACATCAAATGGTTCAATAACAAGTGAATAATTCATAGGCATTTCCTGACATCTACTAATATTGCCAATTCTTTGACATTCATCACAAGACAAGACAAACTTACGAGCATCCTTGAAGAGAGTAGGCCAATAAAAATCGGATTGCAATACCTTGTGTGCAGTTCTATCTCCAGCATGGTGTCCTCCGTAAGCCTCGGAGTGGCACTTGCATAGGATCTGTTCCTGTTCATGCTCAGGTACACAACGTCTAATAACACCATCTACTCCTTTATAAAGATGTGGGTCATCCCAAAAGTAATGTCTTAAATCATAGAAAAACTTTTTCTTTTGCTGGTATGTGAAACTAGGTGGTATAAACTTAGCAACAATGTAATTAGCATAATCAGCATACCATGGAGTATTACGAGAAGCATTTATGACAGCTAATTGCTCATCGGGGAAGCTATCATCAATAGGCAGTGGTCATCAAGAACATTTTCTAACCTAGACAAGTTGTCTGCAACAGGGTTCTCAGCTCCCTTTCTATCAATAATATGCAAATCAAATTCTTGCAGCAAGAGAACCCATCTAATAACTCTAGGTTTAGCATCTTTCTTTTCCATAAGATATTTAATAGCAGCATGATCAGTGTGCACAGTTACTTTGAAATCAACAATATAAGATCTGAACTTATCACAAGCAAAAACAACTGCTAAAAATTCCTTTCCAGTAGTACCATAATTTCCCTGGGCACTGTCTAGAGTTTTACTAGCATAATGGATAACATTTAATTTCTTATCAACTCTTTGTCCTAGACAACACCAACAGCATAATCACTAGCATCACACATAATTTCAAAGGGTAAATTCCAATCAAGTGGTTGAACAATAGGTGCATAAATCAAGGATTTCTTAAGTATTTCAAATGCTTCTACACAATCATCATCAAAAACAAAAGGAACATCTTTTTGCAAGAGATTAGTGAGAGGCCTAGAAATTTTAGAGAAATCTTTAATAAACCTCCTATCGAAACCAGCATGACCAAGGAAACTTCTTATACCTTTGATATCTTTAGGACACGACATCTTTTCAATAGCGTCTACTTTAGCTTTATCAACTTCAATACCTCTTTTAGCAATTTTATGCCCCAAGACAATACCTTCATTAACCATAAAGTGACACTTCTCCCAATTTAAGACAAGATTAGTTTCTTCACATCTCTGCAAAACTCGATCAAGGTTGCTTAAGCAATCATCAAAAGAAGTTCCATAAATGGAGAAATCATCCATGAAAACTTCAATAGTCTTTTCACAAAAGTCAGAGAATATAGCAGTCATACATATTTGAAAGGTAGCAGGTGCATTGCATAAAACAAAAGGCATACATCTATAAGCAAAGGTACCAAACGGGCAAGTAAACGTGGTCTTTTCTTGGTCCACTTTTGACACAGGTATTTGAGAGAAACCAGAATAACCATCTAGAAAGCAGAAATGTGTATGTTTGGATAGTGTTTCTAGCATGTGTCAATAAAAGGTAGAGGGTAATGATCTTTTCTAGTAGCTTTATTTAATTTGTGAAAATCAATTACCATTCTATAACCTGTAACAATTCTTTGTGCGATCAATTCATTCTTATCATTAGGAACACAGTAATACCTCCCTTCTTAGGGACACAATGAACGGGACTTACACATCTACTATCAGCAATAGGATAAATTATAGCTGCCTCTAGAAGCTTTAGTATTTCATTTCTTACCACTTCTTTCATCTTAGGATTTAACCGTCGTTGGTGATCAACAACTGGTTTAGCATCAGGCTCCATATTAATTTTGTGCTGGCATAGAGTGGGATTAATGCCCTTAAGATCATCAAGAGTATATCCAATAGCGGCACGGTGCTTTTTCAGAGTTTTCAATAATCTCTTTTCTTCATGCTCTGAAAGGTTAGCACTAATAATAACAGGATATATCTTCATTTCATCAAGATAAGCATATTTCAAAGTATCAGGTAATTGTTTAAGCTCAAACACGGGATCACCCTTGGGTGGAGGAGGATCCCCAAGGATTTCAATAGGCAAATTGTGTTTCAAAACAGGCCCTTGATTAAAAAATATTTCATCTAATTCCTTTCATGGCTCATGATGCCACTGTTGGGAATCGTTGCATGGAAAACAAAAACTTTTCTACGGACACGCAATGATCTATCCATGGAGATGCATAGCAACGAAGGGGAGAGTGTGTCTACGTACCCTCGTAGACCGTAAGCAGAAGCGCTTCACAACGCAGTTGATGTAGTCGAACTTCTTCGCACTTCAACCGATCAAGTACCGAACACACGGCACCTCCGCGTTCTGCACACGTTCAGCTCGGTGATGTCCCTCGCCTTCTTGATCCAGCAAGACGTCGAGGTAGTAGATGAGTTCCGTCAGCACGACGGCGTCGTGGTGGTGATGGTGAAGTGATCTCCGCAGGGCTTCGCCTAAGCACTATGAAAATATGACCGGGGTTGTAAACAGTGGAGGGGGGCGCCGCACACGACTAAGCAATTGTGTGGTGTATGCTAGGCACCCCCCTCCTCAAATATATAGGTGGGAGGGAGAGGGGAGAGGCCAAGGGGCACCCCAAGTAGGTCCGAATCCTACTTGGGCTCCTGCCTTGGCCGCCCCCCTGCCATGTTTGTCGGAGGGGGAAGGAAAGAGGGGGGAGAGGGAAGGAAGGGGGAATCCTGTTCCACTCTTTCCTTTCCCCCTCTTTCCTTCTCCTCCTAGGCTGGCCCATATGGGGGCGCACCAGCCCCTTGTGGCTGGTGCGTTTCCCCTCTTGGCCCGTAAGGCCCATATCTTTTGCCGGGGGTGCCCGGAACCCCTTCCGGTGACCCGATCAGTACCCGGTACCCCCCCGAAACACTTCTGGTGTACGAATACCCTCTTACTATATATCAATCTTCACCTCTCGACCATTTCAAGACTCCTCGTCATGTTCGTGATCTCACCTGGGACTCCGAACAACATTTGGTCACCAAATCACATAACTCATATAATACTATATCGTCATCGAATGTTACGCATGCGGATCCTACGGGTTCGAGAACTATGTAGACATGACCGAGACACCTCTCCGGTCAATAACCAATAGCGGAACCTGGATGCCCATATTGGCTCTACATATTCTCTGGTCAATAACCAACATACGTAATTCCCTTTGTCCATTGGTATGTTACTTGCCCGAAATTCGATCGTCGGTATCTTTATACCTAGTTCAATCTCGTTACCGGCAAGTCTCTTTACTCGTTCCGTAATACATCACCTCGTGACTAAATCCTTAGTCGTTTGCTTGCAAGCTTATGATGTGTATTACCGAGAGGGCACAGAGATACCTCTCCGATACTCGGAGTGACAAATCCTAATCTCGATCTATGCCAACTCAACAAACACCTTCGGAGATACCTGTAGAGCATCTTTATAATCACCCAGTTATGTTGTGACGTTTGATAGCACACAAGGCATTCCTCCGGTATCTGGGAGTTGCATAATCTCATAGTCAAAGGAATATGTATTTGACATGAAGAAAGCAATAGAAATAAAACTGCACGATCATTATGCTAAGCTAACAGATGGGTCTTGTACATCACATCAGTCTCCTAATGATGTGATCCCGTTATCAAATGACAACTCATGTCCATGGTTAGGAAACCTTAACCATTTTTCATCAACGAGCTAGTCTAGTAGAGGCTTATTAGGGACACGGTATTTGTTTATGTATTCACACATGTATTTAAGTTTCCGATCAATACAATTCTAGCATGAATAATAAACCTTTATCATGAATAAGGAAATATAAAATAACAACTTTATGATTGCCTCTAGGGCATATTTCCTTCAGTCTCCCACTTGCACTAGAGTCAATAATCTATTTCACATCATCATGTGATTGACACCCATAGTTCACATCGCCATGTGACCAATACCCAAAGAGTTTACTAGAGTCAATAATCTAGTTCACATCACTATGTGATTAACACCCAAAGAGTACTAAGGTGCGATCATGTTTTTCTTGTGAGAGAGGTTTAGTCAACAGGTCTGCCACATTCAGATCCGTATGTATTTCGCAAATTTCTATGTCTACAATGCTGTGCATGGAGCTACTCTAGGTAATTGCTCCCACTTTCAATACGTATCCAGATTGAGACTCAGAGTCATCAGGATCGGTGTAAAAGCTTTGCATCGACGTAACTCTTTACGACGAACTCTTTATCACCTCCATAACCGAGAAATATTTCCTTAGTCCTCTAAGGATAATTTTGACTGCTGTCTAGTGATCTACTCCCGGATCACTATTGTACCCCCTTGCCAAACTCATTGGCAAGACATACAACAGGTTTAGTACATAGCCATGCATACTTTATAGAACCGATGGCTGAGGCATAGGGAATGACTTTCATTATCTCTCTATCTTCTGCCGTGGTCGGGCTTTGAGTCTTACTCAACTTCACACCTTGCAACACGGACAAGAACCCTTTCTTTGACTGACCCATTTTTTGAACCTTTTCAAAACTTTGTCAAGGTATGTGCTTTGTGAAAGTCATATTAAGCGTTTCGATTTACCCTTATAGATCTTGATGCTCAATATATAAGTAGCTTCACCGAGGTCTTTCATTGAAAAAAACTCCTTTTCAAGTATCTTTTTATGCTATCCAGAAATTCTACATCATTTCCAATCAACAATATGTCATCCACATATAACATCAGAAATGGTACAAAGCTCCCACTCACTTTCTTGTAAATATAGGCTTCATCGTAAGTCTGTACAAAACTATATGCTTTGATCACCTCATCAAAGTGTATATTCCAACTCCGAGATGCTTGCACCAGTCCATAGATGGATCGCTGGAGCTTGCACACTTTGTTAGCACCTTATCTAGAAAGGGCCCATTCTTAGCAACAAAGATCTTGCCTTTGGATCTGTGGTAGAAGGTGTACCCAATAGTTTCCTTAAGTTATCCTATGAACACACACTTCTTGGATTTAGGTTCGAGCTTATCAGGCTGAAGCCTTTTGACATAAGCATCGCATCCCCGAACTTTAAGAAACGACAGCTTAGGTTTCTTGGTAAACCACAGTTCATACGGTGTCATCTCAACGGATTTGGACGGTGCCCTATTTAACGTGAATGCGGTTGTCTCTAATGCATAACCCCAAAATGATAGTGGTATATCGGTAACAGACATCATAGATCGCACCATATCTAATAAGGTACGGTTAAGACGTTCGAACACACCATTACGCTCTGGTGTTCCAGGTGGCGTGAGTTGAGAAACAATTCCACATTGTTTTAAATGAAGGCCAAACTCGTAACTCAAATATTCGCCTCCGCGATCAGATCGTAGAAACATTATTTTCTTGTTACGATGATTCTCCACTTCACTCTGAAATTCTTTGAACTTTTCAAATGTTTCAGACTTGTGTTTCATCAAGTAGATATACCCATACCTACTCAAATCATCTGTGAAGGTCAAAAAATAACGATACCCGTCGCGTGCCTCAACACTCATCGTACCGCATACATCGGTATGTATTATTTCCAATAAGTTAATAGCTCGCTCTATTGTTCCGGAGAACGGAGTTTTAGTCATCTTGTCTATGAGGCATGGTCCGCAAGCATCAAATGATTCATAATCAAGTGATTCCAAAAGTCCATCTGCATGGAGTTTCTTCATGCGCTTTACACCAATATGACCTAAACGGCAGTGTCACAAGTATATTGGACTATCATTATCAACTTTGCATCTTTTGGCATCAATTTTATGAATATGTGTATCACTACGATCGAGATTCGATAAACCATTCACATTGGGTGTATGACCATATAAGGTTTTATTCATGTAAACGGAACAACAATTCTTCTTTGACTTAAATGAATAATCTTACACTACTAGGGAAAACCCTAGTAGTAGCGCGGGTATTTTGCCTATCAGTAGCGCGGGACGATGCGCTACTGATAAGGCGCTACAGCTAACGTGTAGCAGTACCGCCTGCCATCCCACGCTACTGCTATACATGGATAGAAGTAGCGCGCTTTGGTGAAGAGCGCTGCTGCTAATATCTGCAACGCTTTTTAGAAGGAAGCGCTACTGGTAAGGCAGCGCTACTGCTAACTTTGTTCCACTCGCTACTGCTAGTTTTATTAGTTTTTTTCTGCATATTTGTTTTGTATTTGAATAGGCTTTATACAATAATCTTTAGCATATCATACACATACAAATGTAATCATAGCATATACATACAACTAGTCTCATCAAATCATGTCATCATCATAATCATCATCCAACACAAAGTGGTCTCTCGTCATCATCTCGAAAATAGCGATACAAGTCTCGATTACTTGCAACTACATCGTCATCCATATCTAAACAATGATATACGCGAGAAGAGCTATCACTTTGAGCGAGAGCGGAACTATGCAGTACATGAGTTCGTATCCCTCTCTCGCATTAGCGTGAACCTAAACTAACTACTGCCTGTCGCTCGGAAACCGGAAACCGGTACACCTGGGCCTGACACTCCGGCCACTTGTCGTATATATACTCCTGGCGTAGCACTTCTTCCCCATCGATGATCTATGCACATGCATCGTCACATGAGTCGATGATATGCAACATATATAGTTGAGCAACAGAAAGAGACAGACTTGGCAAAAATAGAAGCAACATATCATAAGCATAAATAACAAAGTTGATCGTACCCAAAATGCCCTAACTAGAGTGATCGTCGCTAGTCGAGGAGGACGGTTTAATTATATCACAAAGAAAGTTTCGTCGTGCATAACTCAAAGTTTCGTCATACAGAAAGTATGGACTAAACGGACACATTGTCATATATCGACAATCACTCCAACATGTCGTGCCATCCATCCAAGTCTGGGAGGTAGTCCCCGAGCCTAGTGAAAGTCTTCAGGTCGAGACGCTGAGAGGCTACCCGTGTTCGGACGTCTTCCCGCGACATTTCTCCTTCTTCATAGAACATCCATGTTTTTCCGACGACCTCCTTCATGATGATTTGGGCAAGTTCGCCCTGGATGTGATAGAACTCAGCTCGAAGTCGATGATCCTCGATATCTCCTACCTTCTTTGCCCATTGCAGAATATGGGCATCGCCGGATGTAGGTGACATGCGAAGGTTCTGGTGATCTCGTCTGTACTCCGGCATGTGTTGTAGGACATAGAATCCATCATTAAGAGAATCACTCGGTTGCTGGATGCAGCAGAAGTCGGTCTTATGGCCGAAGGCGGGCCTGCCGCCCTTCTCTTCTTGTCCTTGACCTCTCCACCCCACCCGACACAGATATGAGGTATCTGCTCAACCCCGATGATGTAGTTCATGTGCAAGGCATAAAGGCGGACAAACGTAAAATCCAACTTCTTCACGTGAAACATGTCGAATATGTAATCGAATCGAAGGAAGAACTTATCCGCGGGGAAGAAGTCGACGTACGACAATTGCCGCGGAACGTTAACCACGTAGAGTGGGTATCCTGGATCTTTCGAGGCGATGAGGCCTTTCTCTATCCGCAGCACATCGTCATGAAGTCTCCTTAGATCACCAATTCTGGCCCCTAGCGCTGTTGCAGGTAGGATTGGTTGACCGGGGATATGTCATTTATCCGCACCGGGGATATCTATACGGTCTTGAACCCGAGGCTGCTGAGGCGGCTGGATCATAGAATCAGCTTTCTTGCCTTTCCTCGGTCTCTTCCTAGGCTTCTTTGCCGGAAGGTCGTCTATAATACGTTGAGCCTCCGGAGGCGGCAATTCAGGCACTGACTCATGACGCTCAAACCCTGAGTAGGCACCAGTATAGACATACCGTTGAGTGCCATCGTCATCCTCATCCCCATCCATGGCGACGTCATCAGCGACTAATGGAGCCTCTTCCTTACCCCGACCGCTATCACCCAACCCGACACCCGACGCTAATTGGGTAGGTGGGGTGTTGATGTTCATACCTTGCTGAGGCTGCGTGCTCGTGGGTGTGCTCCCGGCCGCCTCCAGACGAAGCAGACTCTTTGGCCACAATAGGACCCACCCATTGCAACAATCACCAAGTCGCCGCGGGGTCTCGTTGTCATCCCCCACTAGTACCAGAGGAGGCAAATTCTCGTGGCCCGGTTTGACACTGGCCACGAAAACCTTGAAGACGTTCGGGGGGATCGGCCGGCTGTGGAACAATGGTTCCTTCGGCTTCATTATCGTCGCCTTCCCCACGTCCACCTTCTGGTCGCCGATGGTGTACAATATGGTGCACGGGGTTTCGTCAGCCTGCAAAGAAAAGTCTGCGACACGAGACATCCGAAAGGCAATGAAAACGGGAGATTATACATTTATTGAAGGGGGCCGGTGTGACAGATACCGTGAGGGCGTCGAGCTCAGCCAAAGACGAAGCACCGCCGAGCACGTCCGGTGCCGGAGCAGGTGCGGGAGCCGGTGCCGGAGCAGGTGCGGGAGCCGGTGCAGGAGCAGGTGCAGCTGCAGGTGCTGGTGCAACGCTAGTCGAGCTGCTCCCCAAGAAGTCAGCAAGGGGAAAGTCCGCTACATTTTTTCTGGATTTTGCCTGGTCCAATTGAAAACGGCCGGAACCAAGGAAGTAGACATATCTACAACCGCCTGTTTTGCGGCAGCTACCGCTGTTGCGACTGTCTGAGATGATTTCTTCTCAACCGCAATCTCAACCTTCTTGTCGATGTTTTCTTTAGTTAACCTCCGTCTTTCCTTTCTCTCCTCCGTGGTCTCACGGTAGTACTTCTTCCACGTGGCACCGTCTCCAACACCGTGCACACATCCATACGACGGTCGAGTCTCCACCGGGAGTCATTTCAATATGTTTAACGCCCGGTTGAATGGAGTGTCCCACTTGGGCCTCGCCAACGCCTCAAACAGCGAGTCGCTTTCGGCCGCAATCCTGTGCTGCTCTCTCTGCAAAAGGCACAAGGATCGTTTACAAATATGACTAACGTGTAGTCGAATTGACCAGAAACTAAAATTACCAGCAGTCTCATGAACTCCGTCGTGAGCGCGTTCGTGTCGAAAACCTTCTTCACTGGGTCCCAACGGTGCGGGGCCCTGAGGACGTCATGCTCCTGCGGGACGGTGAACTCCGCCAAGGGGTCTGGGATGCCCAGACTCGCGGCTTCCGCGTCCTCCTTGGCCCATATGGACCTCTTCCCGCCGTAACCACGGCTTCCGAGGTGGTGGCACCCAATGTTCCTCTGTTGAAGCCCCTTCATGTACTTCGACTTTTTTTGGCATCTTCGGCCTCGCAAGCCGCCTTGAATATTTCAAAGTGCTCTGCCGTGATTGTCGGATTATCCTTTATAATCTCGGAGTAGGGTTCCTTTTTTTCGATCTTTGCTTTCACCCTTGTTTTCCAGGCGGCCAACGCATCGCTAAAATTGGACATGGCGTGTTTGTTTATCTTCTTCATTGCCGGGTCCTTATCTGGATCTTTATAATCCTTTTCATTCCGGCCTGGGAACAAGAATATCTGGTGCAGCTTCATTAGGAGGGAGGGCCTCATATTATCTACCTTCTGTAGTTTCTCATCGTTGATGGTGGCGGTTGTCCATACGATGCAGCCTATTTGATTGCCGTAGCACGCGCGCGCTTCATCGGGCATGGTTGGCTCAAAATTGCCGTCGTCCACCTCCGTGACCACCAGTCTAGTAGTCCTGAGTTTGTTAGGAAGCCGTTGCCTCTTTGCTTTCGGTTCTACACCGGCTCCGCTCCCCGAGGCAGCGCCGGTCTCAGTCTCAGCGCCGGTCTCGATGCCGGTCTGATTCTCAGCGCCGGTCTCAGTCTAAGCATCGGTCTGCGTGTCGGTCTCAGTCCCCGATGCGACCGGTGGGCCCAGCAACAACATCGGTTGATCGTCGGCAAGGCTCAAAAATTCGTCTGCCGCCAGGTAGACGTCGTCGCAATAACCAGAACCCTGTCCTTCATCGTTACTAGCCATGTTTCCTATGATTAAATCTAGTCAATTAATTCTAGACCTAATAAAATGAATAATGACATAAAAAAGGCCTATGTTTTGCAGGAACGTTGACTCCTTCCCGGTGCGGCAAATCCCGGGCACTCGATATGTCCTAGTTTGTAGCACCAGTCATGCCGAAATTCACGGAAAATTCGGCATGACCTTTGCTAAAAAATGGACAAATCGAGAACCTGAAATTTGCCGGAACGAAAATGAATCAACATTCCGGCAAAACATAGGCCACTCAGCTTCATTCCCTGGAAACAACAAGGCCACTTGGGCACAATCGAAACATGGGCAAACACAATTGAGGAATTTACATATATCTTGACCACTTCAAATTTGCATGTCTAGCGGTTGACACTTCAAGAAAATCTACACAAATCTCATGTTGTCTCAAACTCAATTCAAAAACCAAATATAGATTATATTTAGTTAACTCTAAACTAAACCCTACTGCCCTAATTAACATCTAGTTAAACAAACTCAATTCAAAAACTAAACCCTACTGAACTAATTAATATCTACATTATCTACTACTTAACATCTATTATTACCCTAACTAAAAAACATCTACTATTAACCATACTGCCCTAGTTAACTAGTACCATCACTACTACTAATTAACATCTACTACTACTACTACTAAAAATCATTATGTATGAACCCTAGTAGTAATTAACATCTACTACTACTGCTAATTAACACGGCAGAGGAAGAAAAAGCAGA